>NC_140176.1:108440790-108453290 GCF_963971535.1 Notolepis coatsorum | reverse complement strand
CGAGTAGTTGTATTGTAAAGAGGAAAATAACGTAGAGTAAAGCATTTCCAGCTCTGCCAGTTTTGAACAACGATTCTTGCGTATTTTGGAGGAAAAGACCCCGTTGAAATCCTTGATAAATCCCTTTACCGACATCCATAATATTCTGGGGTCCTGTACCGATTGCGCATTCTCCAGCACGAATTCAACAAGAGCTTCTTTGAATTGTGTAATGAAGTTAAATCGCCATCTTGGGGCTCGGGATGATAGTATACCAAATGATCCTTTTAGGAGTAAATAACAGTGATCTGATATGGGTACCATTTCCACGTCATAGTTATCAAATAGTCTCGGGGATGCAAATACATAATCTATTCTGGAGAATGTGTTGTGTCTTGCAGATCGACAAGAGTACTTTCGGGTTGTTGGGTTGAGTGATCGCCATAGGTCATTTACACCTGTATTCTTAGACCAATCCTTTAATGCATTAGATGAATTTTTCTGATCATTGGAAAAGGTGGGATAAGATTTATCCATCCCGGGATCCCAAATGGCATTAAAATCCGCGCCAATTATAAATGAGTATTCAGGAAAGTTTAACATTGTTCTGGTAAGTGTAGCGTAGAAGTTAGCCTCGTAAAAATTTGGGGCAAATGCCGCTACCAACGCTATTTTCCTGTTCCTGTATACAATTTTAGCTATGGTTATCCGACCATCTGTATCAGACCATACTGCAATTCAATATTCAACTTCCGTTTCACGACTATAGCAACTCCACAGGATCTCATTCCAAAGGAAGAGTGGCTAATGTTATGATATATGTTGTCCGCTAGCGTTACTTTGTCTTCCACTAAAAGGTGCGTTTCGCTTAGAAGAGCCACATCAACCTGTTTGTTTTGAGCATGCTTTTGCGTTTATGTTGTTTATTTATTCCCCCAGTATTCCAAATCATTATATTCAAACTAGCCATAATCTATACATGTTGTTGTGTACTTGTTAGTAATGCGTCTGGAGTACGAATTCACAATGGATATATATCCAATTATTGAGGTCCCGTTGAGAGCCAAGCTTAAAAACATACATATATACAAATAATCCCCTAAACCCCCCTCCCTCAAAGAGCCGTACAAGGCTGTGTTCCTTTGACACCCCCTTCGCGTACAACTCCACCCTCCCTTACACCACCGGTTAGCCCAGAATGAGCCATTTATCCTTAACTTTCCTATGCCAATTGCCATAGGATCTAAAACTTTAATTCTAATTTAATAGAATGTCACTCGTGGCCGAGCCACTCTCCCGTTAATGTAATAAAATAAAATGAAAAATATGCCTCAATTAGTATACTCATTTGAACCTTCTACTAACATGTATAGGTTGGAACATTTCAGAAAACAGAGAAAAAGAAAGAAAGATGTTTAGAACAAAATTATAGAAATCCCTAAAATTAGGGAACAATTGCTTACATTTTAAAATAACTTTGCCAAGCTTACACCTCTAGATCAGGGGTTCCCAAACTTTTCAGGCCGGGACCCAGAAAATAAGGCGTCAGAGAGCCGCGGCCCAATGCACATCGTCAGGCTTTTTTTTTCTTTTTTTTGCCAGGCGACCTATTTTTTTTGCCAAATATCACTTCAATCCTATTAAGTTAGTTCAAGTTAGTTATTCATTTATATGTGCTATTTATAAGAGGGCTAACTTGTTGCAAAATAATAATGATAATAATAATAGCCTCATTAAAATACTATTGTTGCTTCGGTTGTTTTCAGCGTTTTATGTGCATAATCTGTTATTTAGTTTGAAATGTTCGTTGAAATAAGTAGATTTTTCGTTTTTGTTTATTTATTAAGTTAATATAAAACCATATAGTCACATTTTAGAATACAATAGAATATAATTTTAGAATACAACTAGAAACACTGTCCTGGCCTGCTTCTAAGTTCAGTGGCCTGACAAAAAAAAAGAAAAAAATTGATTTTTTTATTTTTATTTTTTTGAAAATCATCTCGCGGCCCTCCCGTGGCTGCTCGCGACCTACCTTTGGGTCGCGACCCCGACTTTGGGAACAACTGCTCTAGATGAAAATGAGGTTTTTAAATCCTTGTATGCAGTTCGTCCCCCGACAAGGGTGGGCATTAATCCGTTATGAAGGTTTATTGATCTTCCATATCTGGTTCATGCCGTTTTTTATGTCCGAGCCATAGCAAAGTTATCCAACATAGATAAAAAAAAAAAAAAAAAAAAAAAAAATGAATAAACTTGTCATCCACGATGTATTTCCTTCATGTATTCTTCGGTCACTTCAGGCGAACGGAGCCCGAACCTTTTTCCATTTCCCTACGCAATGGAAAGATTCGCTGGATAACGTAGGATAGGACGGAGATTTTTCTCATAGAGCTGATGCATCACAACCTTGTATGCGGGCTCGTAGAGTTATAGCCTCCCTGCACATATCTTTGTAGAACGACACTTGTTTCCCTTTGTATGTCAGTTTTCCCCATTTATTACGTGCATCCCTGATGATCGTGTCTCTTATTTCAGTTTTACGCAGGCTAGCAATGATCACCCTCACTTTGTTGCCGCTGTAGTCTCGGGTGCCGACTCTGTAACGTTGGTCCACTGTCGGTGTTGTAGGGAGGGTCTCTGAACCTAGAATTTCAGCTAACAACTGACGGGAACGAGTCGTCTGTGCATTTGACTGATTCATCCAATCCCACTATACGGATATTAAATCTACGGGAGTATCGTTCGAATTCGAGCAACCTATCCGTTGTTTTCTCGTTGTTGTCAAGTATCTTCTGCAAAAGCTCCTTGTCACCCTCTTGCATCTCCACCGCTAGTTCCGCAATTTTCGACATGAAGAGCCTTGTTGCCCTCATCGAATTTCAGTGTATATTCGCTCACGGTATTTTCAACTGCAATAATGCGCTTGGTTTGTGCTGCAGCCGCTGCTTTAAATTCTTCGAATTTAGCTTCGATAGATAACTTGAAAGCGTTAGCATTAGCGTCAGCCCTATCAGCAATATTACCAGCCTTGGCGTCAGCATTATCAACCTTGTCGGTTAAGATCTTTACCTTGTCGGTCAAGTTCTTTATCAGATTAGTCAGAGACTCGAAATCGGGTGATGTATTCTCCATGTCTGTCTCGGGTGAGGTTGCAGGAGTGGTGGAAGCGATGGTATTGTCGGTTGTTTTATTCTCGATCTCGACTGCCCTAACCTTCACCGCAGGGTCTCCCGTTAGATTGTCTGCTCCGTGTCTCTTTACAGGTTCTTTCTTTGATGTCATGTTGATTCTTTCTGTTTATATAGTTAGTAGAAGGTCTTAGTTAATATATACGTCGAGATTTAAACACATTAGTGTTGTAAAAAGTGGGTTTTGAAGCGAAACTAACATGAACAGGAGCGGAGCTCGTGACCAACGTGACCGCTACATGCCGTTGTCAAACCGGAAGTCCGTTTATGTGCTATTCATAGTTTAGATACACCTTTGCAAAGAGTCGAACACACAAAATACTTGGGTGTTTGGCTTGACTCTGAACTATCATTTAAGTGTCACATTGATCATATCCAGGCCCGGACTGGCCATCGGGAGCACCGGGAGTTTTCCCGGTGGCCTGGCCTGCACAGATAAAATATATATATATATATATTAAAAAAAATAAAAATTATATATTTTTTTTATTAACATTTTTATTTATTTTTTTGCCAGGCCATTGTTTCTAGTTGTGGCGGCGGCGCGGCGCGATAGTTAGATAACCTAGGTGGGTGGGGAACAAACAGGATTTGACTGTCTGCGAAAGAGTTGGAGAACTATCTGACTGTGTGTGTGATCCCTCACGCGGATCACACACACACAATGGAGCCGTGCTGCCGCTTGTGATTGGTGGAGGCGGGACCAGGCGATACAACTGATTGACAGCGGAGGCGGCAAATGGAATGGCAGATGGCACACTCCCAATTTTCTGAAAGGAGTTGTTAAATCTGACATTACAAAAAACAATATGTGGTGGTTATGATTGGGGCTGAAGTTGAATAAACAATTTATTCAAAAATAATTCCAAGATAATTCAAAGATTACACACCTTTGCCACATTGGCTACAAACATAATCACTGCAAAGTTATCAAAAAAATAAGAATCTGATCAGACACAAGGGTTAAGTTGTTGTTCCCTTTCTAATTTCCTCAAAAACATCTAGTCTAGTTAATGTGATCAATATTATTTGACAATTGATGCTTTTTGTTGGAAATTTCAGTCAGTGAGCTCATACTTTGAGCTCATTTTATAGTTAAAATGATTGAGACAACGCAATCTTCTGTCTTCGTTGTGCATGCATGCGTGTGCTCACCACACACAATACATGTGTCACTATTCTGGCAGTGGCTACTGTTATTATAGTATTGTAATGAAAGGTCTGTTATTTAATGTTTGTGTAAAGGGCTATTTTAACTGTTGATGGGGAGTGCATCAGTAAAGTGAATATGGTATTGTGCTCTTGCTCTGTTTGAATAGGTGGAGAGAGTGGTTAACTGTATTATAATAGTAAATAGAAAAATATGTTGTGCTCTTGCTTTTTTCCTTTTGAAGGTGTAGAGAGTAGCATTGCTAGGGCCACAACAGTTTTATTTGAGGTTCATAACAGTACATTGTACTAAGCAATTGTTGGCTCATTAGTTTGTGATTCTCATGCACTAAAATTCTGTTAGAAAGAAGCTTGTAATTCAACTTATTTAGCCATTTATGGATTATGCAGATATTGTCTACCAGGTTGCATCCAAAACAAATCTCATTCCTCTGAATACATCTTACAATAAATTATGCAGATTTGCTCTTGGATGCCCTTTTACAACTCATCAATGTCTAATGTATGAAACACTGAATTTGCCCTCTCCCACTGTAAGAAGACAGCGCCACTGGTTACAATTTATTTTCAAATGTATTCATCTTAATTATCCGCAATATCTAAAACAATACTTGACTCCATATTCTTCCAATTATTATTTAAGGCATTCTTGTTATGGTTTGTAACCGACCCCAATCGCACAACACAAGACAGGTATGATGGTTTGCCAAGAAACAGATATTGAGAGACAGGGAAAAAAGGGCACTGTCCCTTTAAGGGAGAACACAAATACAGGAATATAACAAGAGGGGAAAAACTAGGTGCCTTTAAGAGGCGGGCAGGAAAAGGGTACACTAAGGGAAGGTTAATGAACGCTAGGGGAAACATTAAAGGAACGCTAGGGGAAGGTTAAGGAAACAGAGGAACTAGAGACTAGGAGATGTCGGGACAAGGAGAGCTAGGGAACAGGAGAAACTGGGGACTAGGAGAACTAGGGACAAGGAACTAGGTGGAACTAGAAGGGGAGAACTTGGGACCAGGAACTAGGTGGAACTAGAAGGGGAGAACTAGGGACAGAGGGGACTGAGGCCCGCGGAGGCGGGCTGGGGACAGGGAGGAACTGGGGACTGGTGGGAAAACATCTGGGCCGCTCTGCAGAACAGAGGAGAGGGTTAATATTCAAAAGGGAACAAACAGAGCAGATGCAGAACAGTCCAAATAAACAAAGTAACAAGGTAATAATATCTTCGTGTGACAAACACACAGGGGGAGATGTAATGTCCAAAAATACTATCTAAGTGAGAACAAAAACAGAGTGGGAGATGAAATGTCCAAACTACTAACTAAGTGAGAACAAGAAAAGGAGGCATTACGCTGGGTGAGTGACATCACAATCAAAACTCACCCAGGCGTATGCGTAATGGTACAGGAAACGCAGCGGGACGGGGGCAAGAGGCATTACGCTGGGTGAGTGACATCACAATCAAAACTCACCCAGGCGTATGCGTAATGGTGCAGGAACAGCAGCGGGACGGGGGCAAGAGGCATTACGCTGGGTGAGTGACATCACAATCAAAACTCACCCAGGCGTATGCGTAATGGTGCAGGAACAGCAGCGGCGGCGAGGGTGTCGCCACCGGGTAGCTGGCTGTCGGAGCCGAGGAACAGAGTGCTGGAACAGCGGCGGTGGCGAGGGTGTCGTCCACCGGGTAGCCGCTGTCGGAGCCGAGGAACAGAGTGCTGGAACAGCGGCGGTGGCGAGGGTGTCGTCCACCGGGTAGCCGCTGTCGGAGCCGAGGAACAGGGTGCTGGAACAGCGGCGGTGGCGAGGGTGTCGTCCACCGGGTAGCCGCTGTCGGAGCCGAGGAACAGGGTGCTGGAACAGCGGCGGTGGCGAGGGTGTCGTCCACCGGGTAGCCGCTGTCGGAGCCGAGGAACAGGGTGCTGGAACAGCGGCGGTGGCGAGGGTGTCGTCCACCGGGTAGCCGCTGTCGGAGCCGAGGAACAGAGTGGCGCGCCACACCTTGGTGTGCACGTCGGAACCGAGAGACGCCTCGGGGTGCGTCTGCGAGGAGGAGTGTGCCAAGCACGAGGATCCTTGGAAGATGCGCGTTGCGCGCTGGAGACTGGAGAGCGTGCCAAGCCCTTGAAGATGCGCGTTGCGCGCTGGTGACTGGAGAGCGTGCCAAGCCCTTGCAGATGCGCGTTGCGCGCTGGTGACTGGAGAGCGTGCCAAGCACGAGGATCCTTGGAAGATGCGCGTTGCGCGCTGGAGACTGGAGAGCGTGCCAAGCCCTTGAAGATGCGCGTTGCGCGCTGGTGACTGGAGAGCGTGCCAAGCCCTTGCAGATGCGCGTTGCGCGCTGGTGACTGGAGAGCGTGCCAAGCCCGAGGGTCCGGGAGATGCGCGTTGGTCTAGATGTGCGTCAGGACGAACAGCTGCGCTGGGGTCTGCAGTGGAGCGCTGGGGTGCCTCCCGTGGAAGTACAGGGAGCGCAGAACAGTCTCCTCCACAGGCTACGGCGACAGCAGACGAAGGCTGGAGCAAAACATCTCAAGGCTGGAGAAATCCATATACAGCATTGGTAGACCAGAGGATCTCCCGAAAGAGTCTAGATGTTAGAGAATATGACTCAGCATGAATACAACACGACCCCACCCGAAACGAGGGGAAGAGCCCTGGTATTTAAAGCCCACAGGGGAACTAATTAGCCTGCCACCACAGGTGCGAGAGGTAATTGATAATAGTCCAGGTGTGGCCACTGAGAGTAAACGAGAGTAAAGAACGAGAGGGTGGGGGCTAGAGAGAGTGAGTGAGAAGGGAATTTCTAACAGTAGGCTTAAAGAAAACAGAGAAAGTTGGTGAGCAGCGGACAAAACCTCACAGTACCCCCCCCTCAACGGGAGCCACCTGGCGACCCAAAACAAATACAGACAGAGTGGCAGGGGGCAAAACAAGACAAAAACAAAAGGTACTGGCCAAGCCAGCAGGGGAAGCCACCACAAGAGTGGGGCTAGCAAAAGAAACAGGGTCGCAGAGGGGTAACTAGGGTAGCAGAGGGGCAACAGGAGGAACTGGCCTAGAGGAAACCGGGCCTAGAGGAACCGGGTCAGGAGGAACTGGGTCCAGAGAACTAGCCTAGAGAACTGGCCAAGAGAACTGGCCTAGAGAACCGGTCTAGAGAACTGGTTTAGAGAACTGGCCTAGAGAACTGGTCTAGAGAACTGGTCTAGAGGAACTGGTCTAGAGGAACTGAGGGGCAAGCAGGGTAGCTAAGGGGTAACCATGGTAGCACCGGGAAAGGGCTAGCAGAGGGAAAGGGTAGCTGCCAAGGCACTGATAGCTACAGGGCCTATGCTAGCTGTACTGCTACATCAACATAGAGGCTGCGCTAGCTGCCGAGCTAGGCTAGCAGGGGGAAAGGGTAGCTGCCAAGGCACTGATAGCTACAGGGCCTATGCCAGCTGTACTGCTACATTAACATAGAGGCTGCGCTAGCTGCCGGAGCTAGGCTGGCAGACAGGGCTGGACCAGCATGAGAGAACAAGCTAGCTGGAAGGACAGTCCTAGCTGTGTGAGATAAACTGACCTTGCTAGCTGAAGGGCAGTCCTAGCAGTGTGAGATAAACTGACCTTGCTAGCTGAAAAGGCAGTCCTAGCAGTGGGAGAAAAACTGACCTTGCTAGCTGAAAAGGCAGTCCTAGCAGTGAGAGATAAACTGACCTTGCTAGCTGAAAAGGCAGTCCTAGCAGTGGGAGATAAACTGACCTTGCTAGCTGAAAAGGCAGTCCTAGCAGTGGGAGATAAACTGACCTTGCTAGCTGAAAGGGCAGTCCTAGCAGTGGGATAAACTACACAAAAAAGTGGAGGCCATGCAGAGGGACCGGGTTAGCTGCTTGGGCCTGGCTAGCTACAGGGCCTATGCCAGCTGCAAGGCTGCATTAACATAGAGGCTGTGCTAGCAGCCGGGGCTAAGCTAGCAGACTGGGGCTCTGCTGAGGGACTGGGTTAGCTGCCAGGGCATGGCTAGCTACAGGGCCTATGCCAGCAGTAAGGGCTGCATTAACATAGAGGCTGTGCTAGCCGCCGAGGCAAAGCTAGCAGACAGGGCCATGCTGGTAGTAGAGGCCTAACAAGCTGCAGGGGGGTCAAACAGGGCTAAGAGGGGAGCTAAACAGGGCTAACAGGGAAGCAAATGGGGGAGTCAACAGGCTAACAGGGGAGCTAACCGGGGAGACCAACAAGCTAACAGGGGAGCTAACAGGCTAACAAGGAAGCTAGAGGGGAGCTAGAGGGAACAAGAAAAAAAAAGGCAAACTCAACATACACCGTCTGTGCTGGCTGGGGTCGTCGATTTGGTGGGGTCGTACTGTTATGGTTTGTAACCGACCCCAATCGCACAACACAAGACAGGTATGATGGTTTGCCAAGAAACAGATATTTATTGAGAGACAGGGAAAAAAGGGCACTGTCCCTTTAAGGGAGAACACAAATACAGGAATATAACAAGAGGGGAAAAACTAGGTGCCTTTAAGAGGCGGGCAGGAAAAGGGTACACTAAGGGAAGGTTAATGAACGCTAGGGGAAACATTAAAGGAACGCTAGGGGAAGGTTAAGGAAACAGAGGAACTAGAGACTAGGAGATGTCGGGACAAGGAGAGCTAGGGAACAGGAGAAACTGGGGACTAGGAGAACTAGGGACAAGGAACTAGGTGGAACTAGAAGGGGAGAACTTGGGACCAGGAACTAGGTGGAACTAGAAGGGGAGAACTAGGGACAGAGGGGACTGAGGCCCGCGGAGGCGGGCTGGGGACAGGGAGGAACTGGGGACTGGTGGGAAAACATCTGGGCCGCTCTGCAGAACAGAGGAGAGGGTTAATATTCAAAAGGGAACAAACAGAGCAGATGCAGAACAGTCCAAATAAACAAAGTAACAAGGTAATAATATCTTCGTGTGACAAACACACAGGGGGAGATGTAATGTCCAAAAATACTATCTAAGTGAGAACAAAAACAGAGTGGGAGATGAAATGTCCAAACTACTAACTAAGTGAGAACAAGAAAAGGAGGCATTACGCTGGGTGAGTGACATCACAATCAAAACTCACCCAGGCGTATGCGTAATGGTACAGGAAACGCAGCGGGACGGGGGCAAGAGGCATTACGCTGGGTGAGTGACATCACAATCAAAACTCACCCAGGCGTATGCGTAATGGTGCAGGAACAGCAGCGGGACGGGGGCAAGAGGCATTACGCTGGGTGAGTGACATCACAATCAAAACTCACCCAGGCGTATGCGTAATGGTGCAGGAACAGCAGCGGCGGCGAGGGTGTCGCCACCGGGTAGCTGGCTGTCCGAGCCGAGGAACAGAGTGCTGGAACAGCGGCGGTGGCGAGGGTGTCGTCCACCGGGTAGCCGCTGTCGGAGCCGAGGAACAGGGTGCTGGAACAGCGGCGGTGGCGAGGGTGTCGTCCACCGGGTAGCCGCTGTCGGAGCCGAGGAACAGAGTGCTGGAACAGCGGCGGTGGCGAGGGTGTCGTCCACCGGGTAGCCGCTGTCGGAGCCGAGGAACAGGGTGCTGGAACAGCGGCGGTGGCGAGGGTGTCGTCCACCGGGTAGCCGCTGTCGGAGCCGAGGAACAGGGTGCTGGAACAGCGGCGGTGGCGAGGGTGTCGTCCACCGGGTAGCCGCTGTCGGAGCCGAGGAACAGGGTGCTGGAACAGCGGCGGTGGCGAGGGTGTCGTCCACCGGGTAGCCGCTGTCGGAGCCGAGGAACAGAGTGGCGCGCCACACCTTGGTGTGCACGTCGGAACCGAGAGACGCCTCGGGGTGCGTCTGCGAGGAGGAGTGTGCCAAGCACGAGGATCCTTGGAAGATGCGCGTTGCGCGCTGGAGACTGGAGAGCGTGCCAAGCCCTTGAAGATGCGCGTTGCGCGCTGGTGACTGGAGAGCGTGCCAAGCCCTTGCAGATGCGCGTTGCGCGCTGGTGACTGGAGAGCGTGCCAAGCACGAGGATCCTTGGAAGATGCGCGTTGCGCGCTGGAGACTGGAGAGCGTGCCAAGCCCTTGAAGATGCGCGTTGCGCGCTGGTGACTGGAGAGCGTGCCAAGCCCTTGCAGATGCGCGTTGCGCGCTGGTGACTGGAGAGCGTGCCAAGCCCGAGGGTCCGGGAGATGCGCGTTGGTCTAGATGTGCGTCAGGACGAACAGCTGCGCTGGGGTCTGCAGTGGAGCGCTGGGGTGCCTCCCGTGGAAGTACAGGGAGCGCAGAACAGTCTCCTCCACAGGCTACGGCGACAGCAGACGAAGGCTGGAGCAAAACATCTCAAGGCTGGAGAAATCCATATACAGCATTGGTAGACCAGAGGATCTCCCGAAAGAGTCTAGATGTTAGAGAATATGACTCAGCATGAATACAACACGACCCCACCCGAAACGAGGGGAAGAGCCCTGGTATTTAAAGCCCACAGGGGAACTAATTAGCCTGCCACCACAGGTGCGAGAGGTAATTGATAATAGTCCAGGTGTGGCCACTGAGAGTAAACGAGAGTAAAGAACGAGAGGGTGGGGGCTAGAGAGAGTGAGTGAGAAGGGAATTTCTAACAGTAGGCTTAAAGAAAACAGAGAAAGTTGGTGAGCAGCGGACAAAACCTCACAATTCTAGCCAACTCTATTTTTCCATACCTACACTTTCAAAAGCAACAGCCAAGAAAGCCTTTTTGTTCAAATCCCCTTCTGATTGGAATAACTTACCTGCAAATACTCGTTCCATCTCATCTTTTTATTTATAATTTATTCTTACTTTCATAGTACATGTACATGTTTTTAGTTTATCATTTATTAGGGATGCTCGATATTGGCTTTTTTACCGATACCGATATACCGATATTGTCCAACTCTTAATTTCCGATACCGATATCAACCGATACCGATATATGCAGGGTTCCCCCCCCAAAAAAATGGAATAATTTCAGGTAATTAACATTACATATCTCTTGTTGTGGAATTAACACATTATGCATACTTTTGACAATAAATAAAATCAGAATTTGTTCTTACTTGCTTGCCTGGGTAAATAAAGGTTATAGAAATGTAAAAAAATATATATATATATCCTTTTTTTAACCGATACCGACATTTTCCGATATCACATTTTAATGCCGATATCGGCCGATAATATCGGTAGGCCGATAATATCGGACATCCCTATCATTTATACACTGCATTCTATCATGACTTTCACTACTTATCTCTTACGAAGTAACGATCCATTCCTATCCTTGCTTGATTTGTGTTTTGTTTTGTTTGTCCGGTTTATTTTGTGATCTTGTATGTTGGTTTACTTATTTTGTAATGTCATTTCTCAGTTGATTTAGTTGTTGTAGACTGTTTTTCGATGTCCAATGTTTTTTGTGTGTTTTTTTTTCTTCTGAAAATGTACATACGTTGTATTGTGTTAGGAGCCCCTCGAAAACGAGATGCTACATCTCAAGGGGTTATTCCGAATAAAGAATTTCAATATGTTCAGTTGTATGAAATACTTGCCAGTAATGTAGTGGAAGCAAAGCTGTTAAGCTCACTGACTGACGTAGAACTTCAGAGTTCTGACCGGCTTCTGAGAGAGCCGAGAGCAAACAGGGTCACAGAATCAAAGGGTTTGAATCCACAACATGCAGGTATGTTTCTAACGCAACAGGTAAGAAGCCATCAGATCAGAATCAGAAAGGTCTTTATTGCCAACTAAAATAGAAGCAAAAAAAATAGACATTAAGTTGTGGATTAAAACCTTTTTATTTGCTGACCCCCAAAGGCCAGTTTGCTGCCGGTCTAAAGCTTCCTGGTTCTGTCAGAACCCGGCCAGAACTCTGACCACGGGACTCGCTAAGTACGCTTTGCTTCGACTACGTTGCTGCCACTCCTGGCAAGGATTTCCTCCAAAAGTCGGAACTATCCCTTTAAGGAGTATATGCAGGTATGTAAACAAGTTGTATCGACCAGTGGTTCTCAACTGGTCTAGCCTCAGGACCCACATTGTTCCTTAGTCAATAAGTCGTGACCCACAGTTTTTAACCACTTTGATTTATTTCACAAAAGAATTGTGCAGTAATACACAATCCTTCATGCATTGTTATAAACATGAAATAAACAAAAACAAAAAGGGCAACAAAAGGGCTACTAGG
>NC_140176.1:108308290-108425790 GCF_963971535.1 Notolepis coatsorum | reverse complement strand
TATTGATTGATTGAAAATTGTATTAACAGATTGCAGAATGGGTACAATACAGTACAGAAATACACACAATTGTTAAGAGGATGCAGACCCTGTTCCTCGTACCTGGCTAACTGAGTTAGCCGGAAAATCTTCAGGATAACTTGACATAAGCCAGATCTTTCGGTTCGCCGACGCACGATTGTCTAAATCACTATGGCAACAGATCAGAACGTTTGAACCTGGTCCAGCGCAGGGTTTAGTTCAGTTAGCTGGATAAACTGGCCACTCTCTCGCAAAAAGAAATACCAGCTCCCTTCCTCACAGTCTAGATCCCATTATACCATTCTGAATTATGTTTTTGTGCTTCATTTTTCTAGAGGGGGCTTTTGAAATGTAAAATAATAGACCTAAAATGCTGATAATAAATCATATTCAGCCTATGGATTTACTTTGTCCTAAATAATGCACGTCATATAGTCGCGACACACACTATGTGGTTATTTTAATAACGGAGCATTGCAGTTGCAAATGTGAATCCCGCTGGGATATTTTTAATGAATGAAACCTATTGGGCGTTTGGCTCTGATTAGTTTCATATTCTCCGCTGTGGATGTATTTGCTTAACGGAGCGCCCGGATTGTGTTTCATTCAAGCATAAATTGAAGAGTCTTTATGTGTGGATTGTGGATGTGAATTACGACAAATCTGAATATGTGGATTGTTGAATTGTATCACTGTGACTCTCACGTTATTGTGATATTGTAACTGGGATTAAAATGTCTGAGGAGATGCGCTGTTTGACGGATTTACGTGGATGTGACTTGAGAAAATGAATGAGCAATTGCAAGCCTTGAAAACTTTGGGAACCATGTATTTATATAGTACAAGATACCTAAGCACATACAGTACAGATATCCTCATAAGTATCTAATAATTTGTATCAATTAGATACTCTTTGGGCTTGTTTTTATCTACTTATTCTAAAAGAGTTGAACTAATTATTTTCGCTAGCAAGATCTCATTCGATTATTCATTCCATTAAGCCTACTGCCAGCAGGCACATTTAAAGAAATATAATCTGATTGATTGGGGTAATGAGGGACAAAAATTTGCCTATAGATTATGCATTTAACTTGCCGGCGAGGCTATTGAGCCGTACTGTATTGTACCCATTCTGCAATCTGTTAATAAAGTTTTTAATCAATCAATGCCGTTAGAAAATCATGATTTCTGCGATCGACACCTGCTGTATTTTCAGGTGAGGTGGCCGCACGCAATTATCCTGAGTATCAAGTCTGTTTCGAATTAACGAGACTGAATCAGCTTTCGAGGAACAGGGAAAGCCTGGTTTCAATCATCGGGTTAATTGAAGCTGGCTAATGGGACTTTTGATCGACTTAGTTGAACCAGGTACAGGGAATAGGGCACAGGTCTCTTTTGCTTAGAGGTCACTGTTTGATGGCATTACTGTAACGTTTGGTGTGCTATTGAAGATGAGAGCACAGTTAGCAGACAAGGGAGAATGAACGTAGGCAGAGACAAGGAGTGATGCTTGAAGAAGGGTGTTTACTTCTTATCCAATGTGTAAATACAAAACAACACTACTAATAACACAACGACGGAAAACAAGAAAACGACAGATGTATACAGGACTCACTAGACATCAACGGGGAAGGCAGGCATGACACAGGGAACACACAGGATACTGGAGGAATGTCGCCACAAGGAAGTGAGGAACAAACAGACACCTAAATACCAACACTAATTAATAACGATCAACACCTGGCAGGGCCAGGCCAAAACACAGAATCACAAACACAACCTAGACACAAAAGCACTGACACACTAAACACAACTAGACACTAAGGCAATGACACACAACAACTCAACAGGGGTGTAACATCAAACACAGACAGGGATGGCCCAGGATAACATAATATTACAAATCAAATCAATAATGTGCAACCAACACAAAATGGCCGACCGCACCATCGGGCTTAGGTCACCAGAGGGAGCAATATCAGGAGGAGAGCACTGTCCAATGTTTTTCTCCTGCCGGTCAGCAGGACCGGCCCTTGGGTCGTAACAGTACCCCCCTCTCAACGGGGGGCTTCCAGACCCCCGAGAACAACGTCCGCACCCAGGCGAGGGAGGAAGCCGGAACCGCGGAGGGGGCCCAAGGAGAGGACCCGGAGACCAGGAGCCAGGAGGCAGAGCGAAAACCCCAGGAGGGGCATAGCAGCCAGGGGGGCTGAAAATGGGTGCAGATGCCCGGAGAGGGGGGAGGGGAAGGGAACAGAGGCCCGGAGAGGGGGGGAGGGGAAGGGAGCAGCGGCCCGGAGAGGGGGGAGGGGAAGGAAGCAGCGCCCCGACGAGGGGGGGTGGGGATGGGCACCGAGACCCGGGGAAGGGGGCTGGACCTGGGAACAGAGGCCCGACGAGGGGGGGTGGGAACAGGTGCCGAAGCCCGGGAAGGGGAACTGGACCCCGGAGCAGGATCCCGGACGAGAGCCCCTCCAGCCGCCGGACTAGGGACCGGTTCAGGGGAGCCGGAACGGAGGTGCGGCGGCGGCGACCCCCGGAGCAGGATCCCACGCAGACCACGGCGAAGACCACGGCGAGGACCAGGACGCCGGTCACGGCGTGGGGGTGTACCAGACGGGGAGCCAGGACCAGTCGAGGAGCCGGAGACCGGCGTTGCAGCCGGACCAGTCGTAGAGGCTGGGCCGGGCGTGGAAGCCGGACGGGGAGTGATGACAGCCGGGGCTACACCGAGCGGAACCAGGCTGGCAGCGGCGACCGGGTTAGCTGTGGAGGCCTCGTCTGCTGCACTAGCCATGCTAGCTGTAGGGTCTGTGTCAGCTGGGAGGGTCTGGCTAGCTACAGAGGCTAAGCTAACAGTAGGGGCTGGGTTAGCTGTGGAAGCCTCGTCTGCTGCACTAGCCATGCTAGCTGTAGGGTCTGTGTCAGCTGGGAGGGTGGAGCTGCGCCATGCTAGCTGTAGGAGTAACGCTAACGGGCGGAGCTGCGCTAGCTGGGGACGCACAGTTAGCCACAGGACTGACGCTAATGGGCGGAGCTACGCTAGCTGGGGACACACGGTTAGCTACCGGAGAAATGCTAACGGGCGGAGCTGCGTTAGCTGGGGACGCACGGTTAGCTACAGGCTCTAGGCTGACCGTGAGTTGAATGCTAGTCGGTTGGCTAGCTGCGGGGGAAAAGCTAGCAAGCGGGACCAGACTGGTGAGTAGGGTACTAGGGATCGGCCTAAACCCTTCCATGAGGGCAGAGACGTGGTCGGCCATAACCTGCATCGCAGGCGCCTGTGTCGGGCTCTCTCTTGCAACCCTGTCGATCGTCTGGAGCCAGAACACCCACTTGGCAGGCGAGTACTGCTCCAGATTACCGTCCATCAAGTTCTGAAGGACAACAAAGGTGTCTCCCACCTTGCCTGCTGTGCTTTGGAACGGTGGCGACATTCTGTAACGCTTGGTGTGCTATTGAAGATGAGAGCACAGTTAGCAGACAAGGGAGAATGAACGTAGGCAGAGACAAGGAGCGATGCTTGAAGAAGGGTGTTTACTTCTTATCCAATGTGTAAATACAAAACAACACTACTAATAACACAACAACGGAAAACAAGAAAACGACAGAAGTATACAGGACTCACTAGACATCAACGGGGAAGGCAGGCACGACACAGGGAACACACAGGATACTGGAGGAATGTCACCACAAGGAAGTGAGGAACAAACAGACACATAAATACCAACACTAATTAATAACGATCAACACCTGGCAGGGCCAGGCCAAAACACAGAATCACAAACCCAACCTAGACACAAAAGCACTGACACACTAAACACAACTAGACACTAAGGCAATGACACACAACAACTCAACAGGGGTGTAACATCAAACACAGACAGGGATGGCCCAGGATAACATAATATTACAAATCAAATCAATAATGTGCAACCAACACAAAATGGCCGACCGCACCATCGGGCTTAGGTCACCAGAGGGAGCAATGTCAGGAGGAGAGCACTGTCCAATGTTATTCTCCTGCCGGTCAGCAGAACCGGCCCTTGGGTCGTAACACATTACAGATTCTACCTTTAAGAACGGGACTTTGTAATTGCTTTCTAATTCCTATCAAAGCCTCACAACACTACTGACTTTCTCTATGAATGGATTCTAAAGTGAAACTCTTTCTATAGCAGTACATCATATAACCCTTGTGTGGTGTTTTGTTGCTCATGGGACCCACAGCATTATTGGGATTTTAAAACAAAAGATATTCAACAGATGGTAACTTTATCTCAATTACAAGTAATCTAGACAGCGTATATGGTTAATATTTGCGATTTACCTCTGCTAGATCACATTTATCAATAAAAGTGATATTTGTTTTTTGTGATAAAATGTGATGTCTGTCAAAAAATATAATAATAATAATAATCCACTATAATCAACACATGAATGAAATAAATCATATTTGTCTTGAACAATATAAATGAAACACAGTGGAGGCAGACAGTGAAGGTACACAGTCAACCTTTTTGTTTAATCTTTAACATATTTACTTGTTTTCACCTACAATTTGCACACTTTCAGTTTCAGTGGACCTGAACACCACATACTGTATGTAATATAGATAGTGTACAGTGTCCACTCAATGAAAATGTGTTATTTTATATGTTCTTCGCAGTCAAAGTCAAGGTAGAGTGTGATTAGCACCACAATGTCCTTTCTAAAGTTTGTTCCGTAGCTCGCTATTTCTCCCAATGCAATCTTACTGTTTATGGGACTCGAGTTAGTCTACAATGCCCTCTAGAGGGGGAGACAGGCTACTATATTAATTTGTTTAATGGTACTGTACCAAAGGGAATGAATGAAAAAAACGTGTTATCCTGTTTCTACAATAAGTGACTTTTATTACTTTTATTATCATGATTATATTATTATTTTTACGAATGGTGAAAAGTTTTCCTCTTGTTTTTCCTTCTGTTTTTGTTGTTCTTTTCTTATAGAATTTTGGGTTTGCTATTGGCTTATTAGTTTCTGGTTTATAATTGTTTTTAACATTTTACATTATAAAGTTCTTACTATGGAGGTCAAAGTTGACTAGCATTCCCAAGCTCACCTCAATGATGTCACTTCCTGCCCACATGGTATATAGCTCCCACCTTTACAAGCTACCATTGCTAGCCTATTAACACTGAAGATGGAACACCTGTTCCGAAACATGTTGTTCTATAGGCTGCCATTAAAAAAAAATTATCTGAGAGTGCTGGTCCGGCCTTCTGCTTTCTTCCATATGTTCTTCGCAGAAAATGAGCCAAGGTCAATGGGTCTCATTCTCCAAAATGTTTCAGCGAGTTCTCTTGGAAGACTTATCTTGGAACCGACTGAGACAGAATCAATGACAAGTTCACTCTGAGTCCTCAACACGCTGGTAATATGTCTTAAGTGGCTGAAACGGTCGCACCTGTGATATGATCTGATATCTGCTTGGAGAATGGCATTCTGTCTTAAACTCAAAATCGCATTCCCGTTCAGGTCATTTGCATACAAAACAACTCCTCCAGAGCTCCTTATAAGGCAAAGTAATGACGCAGCTGTGTGGAAATGGATGCGGACGTGCCTTGCGAGTCTTGCGTGACCCATCGAAATGAGATTAGATTAATGTATTGTCATCATTATAGTACAGCTCGTTGTACACCTGCCGCAGCGTGCGTGCACACACACAAACACACACGCGCGCACGCAGTATACTGTAGCCTACGGCGTAATGAATGAATGCAGTATAGGCTTATTATTCCATTAATGCCTATGGCGTAATGAAGGAACGCAGTATAGGCTTATTATTCTATTAATGTTGCATTAGGATTTAGTAGATACTATATGCTCTGCCCTATGTACAGTATAGGTACAGTCTGTACTTATACTGTACGTAGAGCAGAGGCAGAGCATATATATAGTATCTACTAAATCCTAATGAAACAAGTAACTAGAATAAATTAAGCCTATACTGTTCATTAGACACGTAGGCCATACTGGTGCACACAAGACTTGTTATGGAATATTAATGCAGTCTATTTTCACGCGATTAGCTTTAGTTCTTATTTATTTATTTATCCACTGTCATTTCAGTGTTGGTGTATAGGCTATATAGTGTATTTCAATATAAGTTTAATTGATTAATGATATATTCGAAGGAATGCAGGTTCATAGCTATATCAACCCCCTCCAATGTACAGTAAATGACCAAGTATGGTTTTGTCAATATTCCAATGTACAGTTTTGCTTGTACAGTGTCCCCCACCCACCCCTCCTACCCAATCCCCCCCACCCACCCAACCACCTCCAATGTACAGTCCCCCCCATCCACCCAACCCCACCCCACCTATCCAACCTCCTCCAACAGTTTCTACATCAAATGTATATACTCTCTTTTCTGGACTCTTTTTGTATCACAAACAGTGCTGTATTTGCAAATCTGGTATGTCATAAATGTATAGATGTAGCAGTACTGTCTATCTGTATGTCATATATGTTATGATGAATTGAAAATGGGGGACCCTGATGTAAACAAGACAAAAGTCTTTCTCTGGTCTGCATCCCCTTAACAATTGTTGTCAATCAATCAATCAATCAATCAATCAAACAAAGGTCTGTCCCATTGTATACCAATAAATAGGATATATTGCATGTTGACCTGCATTCTTTCAAATGTATATAATTAATCATTAAAACAGATGTGTAACAAATAAGAAATACAAATTCCACAGAAGGCATTAAATAATTATTATTTTCAATCATTCACAATAATTGCATAATTGTGTTTGAATATCTGAGTAATTAAAGTAATTATACATTTGTCTAAAATAGCTGGTTCAGATATGGTTAAGCAGCTGCCCTGTGATCAGATGAATCCATATTATTTATTTTTCCGACATCAAATGCGTAATTTCTTATCGTACAAATATTGTCATATTTATTTTAATTATGATTAAGTAATTAATTCCAAGGAGGCCTGTAGCGTTGACGTGAAGGAATCACTATGAGAACACAGTCTGTCAAGTTATATATATATAATTTTTTTTTTTTGCTTTGAAATATTATAGTGAAATATTTTGCACCAGGTAGTAGTGGTGAAGTAGGCAAGACCTACCGGAAATGCCTACTTCACGTTGTGCAAGTGGAGAATAGCCTGTGTCTGTTGAGACTGTGTAGCCTGTGTCTGTTGATACTGTGTAGCCTGTGTCAGTTGATACTGTATAGCCTGTGTCTGTTGATACTGTATAGCCTGTGTCTGTTGACTGTATAGCCTGTGTCTGTTGAGACTGTGTAGCCTGTGTCTGTTGATACTGTGTAGCCTGTGTCTGTTGATACTGCAGGGGTGTCAAACTCATTTTCACAGAGGGCCACATCAGCATTATGGTTGCCCTCAAAGGGCCAAAGACCGTATAAATGTTAATGTAATGTAAAATAAATGTAGCTACACATTTACATATTGTTAAACATGGTGTTTCTGTATTTATTACTTATTCAAGTTATACATATTGGATATTAATTTGCATAAATGTAAAAATATATGTTAGCTTATGTTATTTTAACAAATAATTTTAGTTTATCAGAACCCCATATTACTCCACCAATCAATGATCAAACCATTCAAGTAAATAACAAAGAAGAATATCATCAAATACAAGCTATGACATTAAGTTTGTTCAAAACCTTTTTGTCACAGTCAAGAGGGGCAGAACTAACAACTGTGAGCTGCAAAGAACACATGGGACAGATGTAGCAGATGTTACAAAAACAAATGGCTGCACACAACCTTGCAGAGGCCATACATCCAACTAATGGAAGATAGTTTAATTAACTTTAATTAACAGATTGCAGAATGGGTACAGTACAGTACAGCTCAATACACACAATTGTTAAGGGGATGCAGACCAGAGAAAGACTTTCGACTTGTTTACATCAGGGTCCCCCATTTTCAATTCGTAATGAAATTGCTATTATGTGTCTGCATGAACACACAACTGTAACTGTACTCAAAAATAACAAAATAAGGGTTGTCTCAGTTCACAACTATATTGGTCAAATTTTGGGTGGGATTTGTTTGCGTCCCTACAGCTTCTTATTCAATTGAGCGAGATGCTCGGTTATGTCACACAGCCAGTTTGCATCTGACAGTTCAGACAATATTTCTTCAACCCTTTGTTACCTATTCCGCCTGGATCTTTTTTGTATTTTGGGCTGTAAAATTGTCAAAGAATGTCTGAGGAGTAAGTGCTTTTGGCTTTTTTCCTTTGTTACCTCAGATGTTCAACATACATGTATGTGTAAGAATGTGTAATAACTAAGGCTGTCAAAGTTAAAGCTTTATTAACGCATTAACCCACAATTATTTTAACACTGCTATTTTTTAACCCAATATTAATGAAAAAAAAAAAAAAAAAAAAAAAAAAAAAAAGTTTTTTTTTTTTTTTTTTTTTTTTTTTACCTGAGCTCTTGGGGGGCCACATCAAATGACGCCCGCGGGCCGTGAGTTTGACACCTATGCTGTATAGCCTGTGTCTGTTGATACTGTATAGCCTGTGTCTGTTGATACTGTATAGCCTGTGTCTGTTGACTGTATAGCCTGTGTCTGTTGATACTGTATAGCCTGTGTCTGTTGATACTGTATAGCCTGTCTGTTGATACTGTATAGCCTGTGTCTGTTGAGACTGTATAGCCTGTGTCTGTTGATACTGTATAGCCTGTGTCTGTTGATACTGTATAGCCTGTGTCTGTTGATACTGTATAGCCTGTGTCTGTTGAGACTGTATAGCCTGTGTCTGTTGATACTGTATAGCCTGTGTCTGTTGATACTGTATAGCCTGTGTCTGTTGATACTGTATAGCCTGTGTCTGTTGATACTGTATAGCCTGTGTCTGTTGATACTGTATAGCCTGTGTCTGTTGATACTGTATAGCCTGTGTCTGTTGACTGTGTAGCCTGTGTCTGTTGATACTGTATAGCCTGTGTCTGTTGATACTGTATAGCCTGTGTCTGTTGATACTGTATAGCCTGTGTCTGTTGATACTGTATAGCCTGTGTCTGTTGATACTGTATACTATAGCCTGTGTCTGTTGATACTGTATAGCCTGTGTCTGTTGATACTGTATAGCCTGTGTCTGTTGATACTGTATAGCCTGTGTCTGTTGAGACTGTATAGCCTGTGTCTGTTGATACTGTATAGCCTGTGTCTGTTGATACTGTATAGCCTGTGTCTGTTGAGACTGTGTAGCCTGTGTCTGTTGATACTGTATAGCCTGTGTCTGTTGATACTGTATAGCCTGTGTCTGTTGATACTGTATAGCCTGTGTCTGTTGAGACTGTATAGCCTGTGTCTGTTGATACTGTATAGCCTGTGTCTGTTGATACTGTATAGCCTGTGTCTGTTGATACTGTGTAGCCTGTGTCTGTTGATACTGTATAGCCTGTGTCTGTTGATACTGTATAGCCTGTGTCTGTTGATATTGTATAGCCTGTGTCTGTTGATACTGTATACTATAGCCTGTGTCTGTTGATACTGTATAGCCTGTGTCTGTTGATACTGTATACTATAGCCTGTGTCTGTTGATACTGTATAGCCTGTGTCTGTTGATACTGTATAGCCTGTGTCTGTTGATACTGTATAGCCTGTGTCTGTTGAGACTGTATTCTCCTCTTGCACAACGTGAAGTAGGCATTTCCGGTAGGTCTTCCGGGTTGAGAATGGTTCTTCCGGTCCCATCCAAATACATTGTTTTTAGCAACTTTTCTCCTGTTATTTAAACAACTTTGTCGTCACAGAGAGGTAATGAAACGTTTGTATTATTATATTATAGAATGTATTTAATAAGCAAACGTTTGTCAGCAGGGTTTTCGGGCTGTATTTCATGTAAAAACGTTTACTGTTAGTTTACTTGCTCACGCTAATTAAGGCTAATGCTGGCTAACAGAAGCTAGCGCAAGAAACGACGCCGCAAAGTAGTGTTTATAGTGCATTTCTTGCCACCTTATAGCATTTGTACATTTGTATGACAGTCTATAATGCTCCTGTGAGGTTTTTCCGGACGTTTTGGTAATGATTTTCACTATAAAAACATATTTCTAAAAGACATGAAGTTTATTGAAAACGGGCCGGATTAGCTTTGAGCTAACGATCTTTGCCGACGCATACTTGATGTATCATTCCATTCTAAACATTACCTGTCTATATAACATTGAGGAACAAATTATAAAGTGTGTGAGTGTGTATTGTTGTACATAATCACATCAGCTCTGGAAACTAGAGTGATTAATTCGGTTTGAGAAAGAAGTGCAGCTAACTATTTAGCTACTGTCTGTAACTGCAATGCATTTTCTGCTTTGCAGTCCAATGTTCACCAAAACACACACTCACACACTTTATAATTTGTTTTTTTCAATGTGTACATAATGTAAATATCTGTAGATGACAGCATCTACTCTTAGATCTCAAATGAGGAGGATAGTATCATTTGTGTGTGTTTTCAAGTTAGACTGGGCAAGCCACAGACAGCCAGAGCAGATGAGGATTTGGGCTGTGCGCCAAGGTCGTCAGCCAAGCTGTTAACATCAACAACTGATAGCCGCTGGTGGGGACGTTTTGGTCAGAGAGAGAGAGAGAGAGAGAGCTATGGGGAAGAGATAGAAAGGGACGTTAGTGTGTCAGAGGTGACCAGAGCGCCTGTGAGTTTCTTCCGGTGTAAGTTAGAATAGGAAACGAGGCTGAGACGTATAGACAAGATACAAGATACAAGATATAAGATACAAGATACAAGATACAAGATTCCTTTATTGCCACACAACCAGGTTGGTGGTATTCTTGATCGGTACAGAGTGTAATAGCTCCACAATACATGAAACTGGAACATAGATACAAATGGATACATGATACGGCACAACATGACACAATAAATACATAAATACAGCACAGCACGACACAGCACAACATAAACACACGGAATAATCTAGTCCATCAGGTCAGGAGCTTGGTTAGTGAGGGGGGCGGAAGGGGGAGAGGGGGGCCAAGGGAGTTCAGGGTCCGAATGGCGGTGGGGAAGAAGCTGTCCTTGAAGCGGGTGGGTTTTGAAAAGATGGACTTGAAGCGCCTACCTGAGGGCAGGGGCTGAAACAGGGGGTGTGCTGGGTGTGAGGGGTCCTTAGCAATCTTTCTGGCGCGGGTGGTTGTGCGGGAGGTGAAGATGGAGTCCAGGGAGGGAAGGTCACATCCTACGATTTTGGAGGCCTTGTTTATGATGCGCTGAAGTTTTTGAATGGAGAGTTTTTGTGCAGAACCATACCAGACTGTGATTGAAGAGAGTACTTCCTCAGTTGCCTGAGGAAGTACAGGCGCTGCTGGGCCTTTTTTGTGATGGAGGTGATGTTGGTGTCCCATTTTAAGTTATTGTTGATGTGGGTGCCGAGGAATTTGAGTGAGTCCGTCAGAGTTATGGCTTGGTCAGAGATTGATAGTGGGAGTTTGTGTGTTTTGTTGGCAGATCTGAAGTCGATGGCTATTTCTGTAGTTTTGGAGGTGTTGAGCAGGAGGTTGTTGATGGAGCACCATCTCGCTGCTCTGTCCACCTCTCGCCGGTATGAGGTCTCGTCGTTGTCTGTGATCAGGCAGAGGATGGTGGTGTCATCTGCATATTTAAAGATTTTTACTGAGCTGTCCAGGGAGATGAGTTGGTTGGTGTAGATGGAGAAGAGCCAGGGGGGGAGGACAGAGCCCTGTGGGGCACCAGTGCTGAGTGTCAGAGAGCGAGATGTGAGATTGTTCACCTTGACGTGGACAGACAGAGCACTATCTAGAGGGTGGTGGGAGGGGCCTACCCCCCCCCCCCCCCTCCTAGGCCATGAGGGCTAGCTTCGGCTAACAGGGAAGGTTTTTGGCTAACGACTAGGCCTCAACCATCGGACTAATAGCAGAAGAGACGGTAGAGATGATGAATTCAATATATTTTTTTGGCAGCAGTGAAACAAAATAACGTGAGTTTGAATTCTGGTGTCTTAGTCTGATCTAACTTTAACAGGCCAATGAAAACGAACAAAGGTGCATCCGTAAAATAATTAACGACACAGAGAAAGCCAGATTTGACCATAATGAGTGTTTGAATATGGAGTTCAAATACGGGGGGGGGGGGGGGTCAAGCCGTGTGTGTATTTTAGAGCAAAACAGAAAGGCACTCCTTCCGGTGTTGTTGTGGAGAGGGTAGCCCTCGTATCTCCAGGGGAATGTCAACAAATCCAGACTGCACAGTGATTATGAGCGAGACAGAGGAGGGAGACGCGATGGAACAGATGTTTATTTTTCATTAAACTGTTTTAGCTAATTACTGGTTGAGTAGAAGTGGGAAGCGGGACCGGGTGAATATTGAAAAGCGGCACAGATGTGGTTAGTAAACATTTAGTCCGAGATAGCGACTCCCTTAGGTAGATAGGACGAGGGAGACATGAAGTGCCAGGGCAAAATGGCAGCGGGAGTGAGATGGTGTCAGACGGTGTCAGACGATGGTGTCAGACGGTGGTGTCTCTCTCTCTCTCCCTCACACACAGACAACAGACGTCTCTAAGGTGTAGAGCTGGGAGCTCAGAGAGGTGAGATGTAAGGGAGCCTGAGAGGTAACTTACCCGGGGTCAGTGAGCCCAGGAGTAACATGGGGAACAAAAGTCATATTAAAAAAAAGTCATATTAAAGATGGATGGCTGGTCTGGGGGTAGCGGGCGGCTCTCGTGTCACCGACGCACGCATGGGCGTCCAATGGCGTGGCGTGGAAAACTCCTATCTCCCGTCTTAATCAATAACAGAAAGCTCCTATGTCCCGTCTTAATCAATAACAGAAACCTCCTATCTACAAGATCTACCAGATCTACAAATATACAATACTGTCTTAATCATGTTGAACAGCCACATTGTACGTCGAGTAAATCTGTATTTTATAGAAGCGCCTTTTGATTAAAGATTAAAGATTAAAGTGCTTCACAAACTCTTAGGATCTTGATCTCTGGAGGAATAATCGCATAATAACAATTACATGTCCCACAATGTGGAAGAGAAAGCCTGTAACAGGTTTAAAAAAAAAAAATTATTAATTCATTTTAAAAGTTACGTTTTCCTCACAAGTATAAAGTGTTTTGAAACCAAAACCGCTGAAGATTGGTGGTAAAATATTCCAAGTACATAAATGGGAAAATGTACCAGTTTCTCTCAAATTGTGATAGAAATGTTGGGAGATACAGGACATTGACAATGTTTAAATCTCAGAACATTTTATTTGAACTTGCATGATTTAAAAGAATAAATAAAAAAGAAATAAGACAGAAATTACAGTCAAGCCTTATTTTGTGTCCTATGTTTGAAACCATAAGAGTGTGTGTGTGTGTGTGTGTCTGTGTCTGTGAATGAATGAATGAATGAATGAAAACTTTATTTAACAGATTGCAGAATGGGTACAATACAGTACGGCTCAATACATACAATTGTTAAGGGGATGCAGACCAGAGAAAGATGTTTGTCTTGTTTAAATCAAATCAAATCAAATTTATTTATAGGGCCCGACAACACACGTTAATGTCCCCATGGGCCGTACAGGTCTTCTTTAAACAAGTCAAGAAGAAAACATAACAATAAGTCAAGAACAGAACAAGAACACCATAAGGTCCAAACATTTTTAGATGAATGCAAATAAATGAAAGAATGCAAGCACTCCCAGACATACCCCACGCGAAGGTAAGGAAAAACTCACTAAAACCTAACAATAGGGAAAAAAGCTCCACAGGCAGTGTGGAGGAGAGAAACCTTAGAAGGGCCATTCAAGGGGGGATCTCCCTTCTTAGATGTTGGTGATAGTAGTGTTGCAGACGGACAGTTTACATCAGGGTCCCCCATTTTCAATTCATATAGACATTTATGACATACACAACATACATGACATTTATGGCATAGGGACATATAGGTATTTAGTACTGATACATTTGTGACATAAACGGTATTCAAATATACAGTACTGTTACCCCTAGATCCTGACAGAGTATATACATATGATGGGGAGGGGACTGTACATAAGGAGGGGGTGGGTGGGTGGGAGAGAAATATACATACGGCAGGGAGGGAATATATACATGCGGTGGGGAGGAGACTGTCTATTAGGAGGTGGTGGGGGTTTTGGGCATTTACGGTGGCCAGTTTCAAATTGCAGCCTCCCGTAGGTGCTCTTTAAGAGCGGTTTTGAATGTGGGCAGGGATTCACATTCCTTTACAGCTTTGGGTAGGGCGTTCCACATTGTTGTGGCATAATTGCGAAACGTGTTTAGTCCCTTGTTTGAGCCGAATCTGGGTTTAACATGATTTGTTGAGCTTCCTCTGGTGTAGTGGTTGTGGTATTCACTGACCTTTGGGAAGTATTTTGACATGTACATGGGCACCCCGGTCGTCAGGGCCGCCTAAGGGGGTGTGCGAGCAGTGCGGTCGCACAGGGCCTCGCGGGAAGGGGGGCCTCGCACAAAAAAAATTAAATTTTTTTAAAAAAAAATATTTTTTATTTATTATTTTTTTAATTTTAATTTTAATTTTTTTAATTTTTTTTTGCGATGCCCCCCTTCCCGCGAGGCCCTTTTTCATCACAGACCTAAAATCTAGTTTTGCTTATATGCTTATATATTTCACATTAGACACGTTTGTAGAATGTGTCTGACTTGTTCCTGGGTCTGCGGCTCTGCAGGAGACATACTCACTATTGGAGCTCTGGGGCTCTGCAGCAGACATACTATTGGTTTCAACGAAGGGAGTGGTTACATCATGTGTACGCCGGCGTGCGTCAGCTGCGTTTGACTATTTCGCGCGTGCAGCTTTGGAGGTTATGCTTAGTTATGCCAGCCAAGACGAAGAGGTCGGTCGGTCACCAAGGAACGTTGACGAAAGGCCTCTCGCTGGCGGGACAAATGGCCGGAGCCTTGTCATGGTGCAGTCGGGATATAGCCATGATGATGTCGGCTAGTAGCTAGCTTAGCTAAAGGCTAACTAGCATTAGCTAACCTAGAGACAGCGCATGCAGCCAAGATGAAGAGGATGGTCGTTTGGCAGATGAACTTCGTCAACTCCACGCGGTTGTCTCCATCCTCTTGGACGTTTGGTGAGTTTTTAACCTATTCTATTAACTCTATTCTATTCCCGCCGTGGATATCTATCTCTCTCTCTCTCTCTCTCTGGAGCCAAACTGGCCGACTAGCTGTTGTAGTACTAGTAGCTAACGGTGTGTGGCCTGGTGTCAGCACCTGTATTGCTTTTCTCACATTGTACAGTTTTTCAGTGGTAGCCGCATAGCTTGCTTCTGCGTTAGCTAATGGTTAGCGATAGCCGGGTTGAGCTAACTGTTAGCCAGTTAGCTGTTTAGCTACGACGTTAGCTGCTGGCTGCGCTCGGCTGGGAACGTTAGCTTGATGCTATCAGTTAGCCTAGAGTTAGCTGTTAGCTTGTGCTACGACCATTGACATTAGCAGGGGGTTCTGGCACTATGATTACGACATCATCTTTGACAGAAGATGTAGTCGGGCCTGCACCATGACAAGGCTCCGGCCATAGCTTCTTTTTGTGCTGCCAGCGAGAGGCCTTTCGTCAACGTGGAGACCTGTGTTGCGGCCTTTCGCCCTGCGTTCCTTGGTGCAGGTAAGATGAATGAAAATGTCATGACATTACCCCACTCTTCCTTCCTTCCCCTCCCGAATGTTTTGTTAATAACAATGTTTTTTTCCAGGCAAAACATATGTTACTTCACAACATTTGGAGATACGACATGTGCTGTGTGAATTGTCTTGGTCGTTTGTGTAGCTTGGGTAGCGTTGGGCCGTTGGCCAAAGCTGTGTGTGGCCTGGTGTCAGTAGCCTACCTGGCTAGCCTATTTAGCTGATGTCGGCCATTGGCTCCTTGCTGCTTTGTTTTCTCTGGTATAGACCCTCTTCTCTTTGGATTTAAGTGTTGATCTTTGTCCTTTTGGATCTATGTATATTCATGTTGCCTTTGTGAAGTTATCTTTTCCTTCTGTTTTGTTCTTTCATTAAAAGTTGAATATCCTTTAGGGGGTCATCTTTGCTTATCTCTCTCATACATGCTCTCTCTCTAACACACACACACGACAAACACACATGCTCTCTCTCTCTCTCTCTCTCTCTCTCTCTCTCTCTCTCTCTCTCTCTCTTTCTAACACACAGTCTGCCTATGGCGGCCTTTCTCGATGGCTAGGCTGTGCTCGCTGAGTCTGTACCTAGTCAAGGATCTTCAGTCACAGTGCTCAGGTATTCTGCCACTGTGTACTCTCTGTTTAGGGCCAAATAGCATTTCAATTTCTTTCCAATGTGTCTCTCTCTCTCTCTCTCTCTGTACACTGTATATTGACTGTAGAACTGGAGCTCTCTCTCGCTCTCTCTCTTGCTATATGTTGACTGTATCATGCCCAGCCTCGGGCAGCGCTATTATTTAAGAATATGTTGACTGTATAAAAAAAAAAAAAAAAAAAAAAAATTATATATATACATATACATATATATATTTTTTTTTTACCTTTTGGGGGGGGGGGGGGGGCTCGCGTTTAAATCTCGCACAGGGCCTCGCATTTCTCCCAGGCGGCCCTGCCGGTCGTATAGTGTATCTTGTCGACCAGGCCCATTGCAAGTTGCTGTACTCTGTCGTCTACTCTAAGCCATCCTAGGTTGGCAAAGTGGGCAGGGGTGAGGTGGGTTCTGGGGTTCAGGTCAAGTAGTAGTCTGACCAGTTTGTTTTGTGATGTTTGTAATTTTGTTTTAAGCGCCTTTGAGGTGCTTTGGTACCATGAGGTGCACGCATAATCATAGTACCCCCTGTGTCTGTGTGTGTGTGTGTGTGTGTGTGTGTGTGTGTGTCTGTGTGTGTGTGTGTGTGTGTGTGTGTGTGTGTGTGTGTGTGTGTGTGTGTGTGTGTGTGTGTGTGTGTGTGTGTGTGTGTGTGTGTGTGTGTGTGTGTGTGTGTGTGTGTGTGTGTGTGTGTGTGTGTGTCTGTGTGTGTGTGTGTGTGTGTGTGTGTGTGTGTGTGTGTGTGTGTGTGTGTGTGTGTGTGTATACTTTTTGCACATAACTGCCCAATTGCACAGTCCATTGTACTGTTATTTTATTATTATTAGTGTATATACTTGACCACGGTGTACAGCTCTGGCCTAATTTTTAATTTTTTTTTACTCATAATTATTCTATATTCTATTGTGCTTCTATTTAATTTAGTTTATATCCCACTTTATTTTACTCCACCTTTATTTTTATTTATTTTTACAGTTGTACAGCCCTGGCCCTGGTTTTTTAGTTCAAAATTCTATTATATTCTATTGTGCTTCTATCTTAATTTACTTCATATTCCATTTTATTTTATTCCACCTTTTTATTTTATTATCTGTCCGTTATTAATGTCGCACCGAAAACCACCAAAGCAAATGGACCTGTCTCAAACCCTGCCCCTTTTCTTGATCCTCCAATCACAACTGTCGCTTACCTCGGACAAACTTGGTTTGTCCGAGGTAAGCGACAGTTGTGATTGGAGGATCAAGAAAAGAGGGCAGGGTTTGAGACAGGTCCATTCCTTTGTGTGTGAAAAAAACCACTTGGCAATAAAGACCTTTCTGATTCTGATTCTGAATAACTCCCACCGTTATTGGAAAGTGGTTTGCATTTACAGACCAGACTCGAGACGGGATACAGTTACAGCGATGCAAAATCAATATCCCAAGTCATAAAGACAAGACGCCATAGTAGTCACAGGACTTAATGCGCTTGTTTCTGTAAACCATTCATAGACACACACACAAAGAAAAACATTAAACTAAATCTATATGGCGACGACCACAGGAAATAAAGACTACTGCCGCCATGACCAGTGTATATTACACTTCCAGAAACTGTAGGTACATTCAGGATATGGTATTCATTTGTTTTGGGAAATGCTTACTGCTCTGAGCTGTAATAGGGCTTGTGGGGGGGGGGGGGGGTGGGGGGGGTAACAACAACAATAACAACAACAACATGGACTCAATGACACTTTAGTAATGGACCACAAACAGCTCACTTAGGAAGAGTACTCACTCTACAAGGCATTTCACTTGCGCATGTACAAACAAATACATACAAACGCACACACAAATATACACAGCCACACGTACAAACACAGCGCTCACTTAGGCATCCGTCATATACTCAGAGCACTTGCAAAACATCTCTCACTCTCACCCACTCTCTCTCTCACACACACACACGCACGCACGCACACGCACGCACGCACGCACGCACACACACACACACACACACACACACACACACACACACACACACACACACACACACACACACACACACACACACACACACACACACACACACACACACACACACACACACACACACACACACACACACACACACACACACACACACACACACACACACACACACACACACACGTATTTCACTTCCCACAGACCACTCAGTCTAAGTCAAGCAAGCCTTTTAACCAACAGGGTTTTTAATGTGTTTTAATGTCTACGGGATGTGTAACTGTAAAAGGCCATAAGCCGGCTAAGTACTGAGAACAGGGAGGGGCTGGGGTTTCCGTTTTTGCTGAAAGTAAAACAAATCTAAATAATTCAGGCCTCAAAAATTACTTTTTTCTTTTATAATTCACAACACGTTGGTAATAATAATGTCTCTTTGTGGCCACGAGAGAACAAGAGAGACACCGGGAGTTGCAGAACATTAACCCTTTCACTGCCGCACTACAGACGGTTAACCCCTTTACTATCAAAGTGTAGTGTGGCAGTGAAGCGGTTACTGTGAGACACTGCGATGCACAACTGGTCAGTGCAGACGGACAGGAGCCCCTGTTGTACGGACGTGGCTCTCTGCAGAGAGGAGCCCATCTGTGACTCTGAGGAACGTGTTAGTCTTCACCTTATCTCTTATTCTCTTTTCTTATTTCTCTTAATTAAAGAAAAAAATATATATCTTGCAGCATATTTTAAAATTGTCTTTCTTATATTAAAGTATATTTAGTTTTTAAGAATTGTAAAGAATAGGCAAAAATAAGCATGTGATTCAGCCTATTCCTTTTTTCGGTCATTGAGTTTGGATTTTGTGTGTGAGCTTACTTTAAATATGTACATTTGTGATTTTTTCTTTTTTTCTTTTCCTTTTGAAAGTCCACACATGTGTGTTTTTGATTTATCTGTAAACAAAGACCGAAAATAAAACTATCATCATCATCATAAAAAGAGGCAATAATATGACCCGTGTGTTTTTGCTACTGGTTGGTTTTCAATCTTTTCAAAATGTTCTTATGTACCCCAGTTGCTATTGCATGTACTTATTTGTGTTTCATTACACGTATATACTGTACATGCTTACCAACTGTTTCGCCTGTTTTACTGCAACACTATTATCACCGACATCTAAGAAGGGAGATCCCCCCCTTGAACGGCCCTTCTAAGGTGTCTCTCCTCCACATTGCCTGTGGAGCATGTTTTCCTATTGCTAGGTTTTAGTGAGTTTTTCCTTACCTTCGCGTGGGGTCTGGGAGCGTTGCATTTATTTATTTATTTTACATTTTATTTTGGATTTCCTGGGTGTTTTTGTTTTATTGTGATGTTTCTTCTTGACTTGTTTAAAGAAGACGTGTCCGGCCCATGGGGACATTAACGTGTGTTGTCGGGCCTTACAAATAAAACATAAATAAATTTGATTGGGTCTTCATCAGAAGAGCCCGGGGGTTCCTTTGTGCAGAAGGTGAAGCATGTGGGACCTCCTTTTTACGTACAACATAATCTATGTTATTAATTAACATAGCAGGCTATAAGAGACAGAATAGAATTACAAATATATATATATATTTTTAAACTATTCTTGGTCAAATTTCCCCATCAAAGAGTGCCTCATAACTGGATAAGGGCTTCAACGAATACCATAGAAAGGAACCTTTATCACACGGTAAAAATGCTTATTGGATATAGTTTATATCTAGAGAAAGTGCCATTTCAAGATATGATATTTTTTTTAAACATAAATTGATAGATTAAGTGCACTTAGTTTCATCCAGGAAATTATTTAATTTCCACTAAGCCGGCAACTCTCATTCTAGGACTTGTAACTTTCTCATTGGTGTGCTGATATCCCCCTCTAGTGGCTGGTAAGTTGTATTGCACCTGTGTTTGGCAGGGGTCAAGGCCATTTTTCGGTTCCATGAGAAACAGCACCAACCACGTGTCCACTGTAGTCCTGGGCCCTGTCTGTCCGAGATCTGACCTTTAGGAGGCTACTTTTATTTGTTGGACTTCTATGTCATGAGAGGAGATCTGCTTTGGCTGGACTTTGATAACTTTGAGGTTAACGGCACGTGCAGGACTATTGGAGGGTGTGTGTTTATAGCTCTTGCCATGCCATTGGCTGGTTAAGATCACCGATAATGTTAGAGATGGCATGGCGTCCGTACTATCGTTGTTTTTCTTCGAGCAGTGAGTCCACCGAGATTACACTGAGTTCAAGATGTTGTTTCGTGGAGGTCAGTGTGTTGCTTGTGTCCATGCTCGAAAACAAGCGAGAGTAGCCGTTTACAGCCGGGGGAGGAGTCAGAAAGTCAAACACTTCTTGAGTTGACGCGCCTGCCCTGTTCGCCTCATCTCACAATGGCAGATATCGCGTTCACACACACACACACACACACACACACACACACACACACACACACACACACACACACACGCACACGCACACACACGCGTATCTATATATATATTTATATATTGAGGCAGACCAGAATTATTCAGCTGATGCTTTGTCATGTAAGATGTGTGCAACGAGATATAGGCCTATAAATTATAGTTTTGGCTAATTATAATTTCGAGAGCACTGATGATAATGTTTGGCTTTGGATTTTATGTGGGGGGTATAATGAGAACAGGTGGAAATACTATAACACTATAACAATTTATTATTATTATTATTATTATTATTATTATTATTATTATTATTATTATTATTATTATTATTATTGGATACAGGAGCTTCTTCAAATAACAATTTTGTTCAGGCCGGTTTATACGGTTATTTCGATATAAACTCCATTGCATAGATGTTTATTAAGACAGCATTCATGATGAGGAATGTGTAAAGCGTTCAATTGTGAATGTCAGTACTCTGATCAAAATAATTTGGTCTCATGTCTGACAGCTCATGAAGTTTATCTTGGAATAATGATGGATAAGATAGACGTCTCATAACTTCCTTGTGGGTGGCGACAACTTTTCTGAGCCAATGGTCGCTTTGTGCAAACCAGAACAAGTCGTCTCCCATCATCATGCAATGAGGTTGAGCGGTCGGTGGAGAGCAACTGCGTCGCCTCGCCCTGAAAACTGCAAGCGCCTCGTTCCCGTGAGATTTCCACGGCTCGCGCAGTCAGATTTCCAGAGCAAGTCGGACAACATCCTAACCGGCATCCTAACCGGCATCCTAACCGGCATGCAACGCACTTGGCAAGGCCGTGGTCAAAACTGTGCAGGCCTAGCTCATCTCAAACAAGCCTAATTTTAGAGTCCGCTACCCGAGACACATTCTCCTTGATCTGTACCGCAATGTGGGACCCAAATTGGAGCGTGGAACAAAACGCACGAATGCCATCACCGGGCATTATTCAAGTCCACCCTGGGATTTTTGGCCACCGGCACGGTCCAGCGTGAGATTGGAGATGGATCGGGCATTTCCCAACCCTCCATGAGCAGCATTATGCCCGCAGTGTTGGATGTCATAATTTCCCCAACCCCCAACTACATACAATACCCATATCAATAATAACAGCAGGCCGGGGATTTTACGCCAGGTTACCCAACATCATGTACCCATGTAGCTGTCAAAGTTCCACCAATATACAAATTCAGTTATGTGAATATAAAGGGATCCCACATCCTCGGTCAATGTACAGATAATCTGCTATGCACGACTCATTCAGGCCTAATTGTATTTAATTAAATTGTAATGTTATTACTGGGGTATCTGTTGTGGTCCACCTTTGAAAATGTTTGAACATTTATCATTTGAAGACGTTTGGAACATTTTGAACAGTTTCATTCCCATCGCCTGCCACAAGGTTTTGCTCATGAACAATCCTCTGGCACCATTATGTGCTCATCGGCGGTACTACACCGGTCTGCTGTTGAACTATTATTTATTGTATCATGTCATAGTCTCTACCTGGCTCAAGACCTTGCTGCCTATGATTATGTGTCTGTGTTTAGTCTAGTCTCACGTATTCCTTGTGTTAGTGATTCTGTACCCTAGTCATCCCAGCTGTTCCTGTTTAGTAATCAGTGGTAGTATTTATTATTTCGCCCCCCTTTCCTGTTACGGTTTCGTACTGTGTCTGTATTCGCAGCCCAGCTCGTGTGAGCAGTTCTGTTTCGTTATGGCTTCGCTCAGCACCAGTTGCATATATCTCGCTTCAGCATATATACACTGAATAATTTCACAAATGTACCTTTAAATGCCAGCATTCATCTGGCCACACCCCCATCCGCTTACCTATATAAGCATGGGTGGTGCCACACACTCATCTCCTTCTCAAATTTCATCACAAGCAACGTGTTGCTATATGCCCACTTGACGTGGAGAAAAATATTTACTCTGAGGAAAGGAAGAACAAGGAGATACGTTGACATCATATCTTTATTTTCTCTCTCACTATTTTCGAGAAAATACGGCGATATTGTCTTCGTACTGGAGTGTCTGGAAGATGATGATCATTCTAAAAATCCTCCACCGGTTTTCGTATTGGGAGCACGCTGCTGCATGCCTCTTAACTGCAGTTCCTTGCTGTGTTGGTTGGGGTGAAACCTTTCAGGGCACAGCTGAACTGTAGGACGCGCCGCTGTTGTGAGAAGCGGTGGGTTTCAGGTTGGGTGAGTACTGTTTTGCTGGCAGGCTCCACTTGTCTGTTAGTGCTATGGGGGCTAATTGACAATGTTTATGAAAACCGGCCCCAGGCTAGGGTCCTTTGTTCAGCCTCTTAGGCGACAGAAGACCTTGGTCTGAAGCCCATTATAGTTTTAACTAGTGGGCCGCGACCATTAACACTGGTGATCCCTGTGTTTTCTGGACGAGTGGATATCTCTTCTGTCACCGTGTAGCCCCTTCTTTCATATCCAAATGAGAGTATTCCTTCACGAGGAGATATGGGCATAGATGTTCGATAGCGGAAGATCTATGTTCAAGTCAGCTACACAGGCCAGTTTGGGTGTTGTGCTGGCTCCGTCGGGTGTTGGTAAAATCACCGTTGTAAAGCTGTGTTGACATCTTGTTTCTCTTTTCTCTTAAAAAGTGAGGAGAGTTTCAGAACGGCGGCCTGTCTGGGTGAGTGTTATATCATTGTGTACAAGTTCAGGTGATAGCTGCTTAGCTTACGGTTAGCCAGTCGGCTGTTAGCTGCGGCGTTAGCCTGCTGTGATCACTGCGTGGCCTACATATGTTGGGCCTACTGTTAGCCAGTCAGCTGTTAGCTGCGGCGCTAGCTTGCTGTGATCACTAGGAAACGTTAGCTTGCTGCTATCGGCCAAGGCCCAGCGCGGGGTAGCTCCGGCTCCTCGCACGCCGCCGCAAGCTCCCCTCTGGTCGCGTGCGCCGTTCGCTCTGCGTCTCGCGGGCAGGGGCAGTAGCGACCGACGGTTGGAGCGGCCGTTAGCTTAATGCTACTCTGTTGAACGTGCTTTGATTATAACATGTTTTAAACACTCTTGACTACGACGTCATCTTTGACAGAGGATGTTCGTCGAACCTGCCCTGGGCCAGGACGGCAAAGCCTGCGTCAACAAAGGGGACCGTAACGACGGGTTGGTGCGGCGACTCTGCCCAGTTCGAACAACACAGGACTGCTGTGTTTTCTACGGGGCCTTGAGACTGCACTTCGCTGATCTACGCTCCGGGTAGGACAAAGGTTTGGCCAGACCTTATACGCGTCTTCTGGCTTTACCTTCTACATGTTTTGTAAATAACGCTGTTTTCCAAAAACGTGTGTTGCTGCAATACATTTAGGATACGACGCGAGTTTTGTGTGAATTGTCTTGTCACTGGTAATTAGCTTCTCCGTGCAAATCGGGTTGTTGTTACAGATGTGAAAATGATCTGGTTGTTGTGTGAGAAACATCATGTGTGTTTATATGTACCGTGTACTCACAACTAAGGAGTAACTAACCTATGAAGCTATGCTTAGTGACAAAAGTGTAAAGAATTTTCTTTTCTCAGCCTGTGATGACAATGAACAGTGTGTTCACATATTAACAGGTTTTCCTGTTTTAACTGGCCGTATTAAAGGATAACTCCACTATTTTGGGAAATTAGCTTATTTAACATCTTCCCTGGAGTTTGCCAAGAAGATGCATACCTTTTTTGTCTCTGTGCGTGCATTTTAGCTTTGGGAATAGATGCTCCGTTAGCATAGCTTAGCTTCATCACTGGAAGTGAGGCAGGACAGTAGCCTTACAGTGCCTTACAGTGTATTGCAAGGTCTGACATTGACCAAACTTGATATGCATGACCTTGGTGGGCTCTAGGTCAACTCCTGAAAAGGGGGTCAATGTCAGACCTTGCAATCAAAAGTTAGGGGCGCACTGAAATTATGGCAAGGGTTATTAGCCCCCTAACTTTTGATTGCAAAGTCTGACATTGACCCCCTTTTCAGGAGTTGACCTAGAGCCCACCAAGGTCATGCATATCAAGTTTGGTCAATGTCAGACCTTGCAATACACTGTAAGGCACTGTAAGGCTACTGTCCTGCCTCACTTCCAGTGATGAAGCTAAGCTATGCTAACGGAGCATCTATTCCCAAAGCTAAAATGCACGCACAGAGACAAAAAAGGTATGCATCTTCTTGTCTAACTCCAGGGAAGATGTTAAATAAGCTAATTTCCCAAAATAGTGGAGTTATCCTTTAAGGGTAAAGTAGGAGGATTGTGTTTCCCCCCGGTTCCCTGGGGACTTTTTCATCCTCCTATCAGACATGTTGTTGCACTACATTGTGTCTTTGTGTGGTAGGGATGCGATGTAACCCTTAGCTTGATTGCTGAGGTTGTGCTAAGACTGCTGGAGAAACTTTATTTTCCTAAAAGAAAAGATTGTTTGGTTGCTTTCGTGTGTGCTTAGCAAGGCCTGTGGCCGATACTAATCGAGAATTATGTATTCTCTCATTATGAAAAACGGCGTTCCTCTGTAGAGTGTTTTTGCCATTTTTTGTAGGTGATGATGGGTTGTGTGTGTCATGTGACCTACAACTGGGTTAGACTGGCCACAGAAGCACATGTGTGAGTTGGACCGGGGCTCTTAGAGAGCCCTCTCTATTCTGTGTTTTTTCCTTAGTAAAAATCAGATAGCAGGTTAGCTCATGTGCTGTGTGAAGCTGTCAAACGCTTCATAGAGCTGACTATGACTGTGTCATATTCTCTTTTTGTCATTACATCGTATCATGGGTGTGGGGTCGTAAAGGGGTGAACTGGTAACCTTTCCTCTCCCCCTTTTTTTTGTTGGTCAGGGGTACACCCCCTGTCCTTCAATGTTCCTGTCACGTTGCGGTTCAGCATGTTACGGGGTGAGGGGGGGGGGGGGGGGGGGAGGGAGTTTCCTGGTACCACGGACTGGGATATTGGGCGTGTGCACCGCAGAAATTCCCCCGCCATAGAGTATGTCACCGTGCGCGTCTCTGTTGGTAGGACTTCCGTGTGCTGTTCAGGTCCATGTGATGGATCTGTTTCAGGGGGGTGGTCAGGGCTCCTCCTCACCAAGCGCCTATTCGGGCCTTCTGTGAGTTCGGACTCCTCCTTCCATGTGAGGGAGCCTCCATCAGAGTACAGAGCCTCCTCCTCAGATTGTCAAAGTGAGTGGACCCTCTAGAAGGTGTCCTATTCTATTGTGTATGTATTCGATTCAATTCGATTATTGAGTGTGTATGGGTTCAGTGCCTCTTCCCCGGAGAGCCCTAAAACCAATTTTTTACATGGCTCAAGGTGCAATATATTCTTTTCAATCTGTACAGCTCGCGTGGGAAGTCTCTCTGGGGATTCCCGTCTCCTTCCTATGGGAGGGTGGTGGGATGTAAAAATGTGAACGATTTTTACCCCCGGCTGTGTAGACTGGGATACATACTGTTGGTGCTTCCTTCTTTTCTATTAAAAAAGAGTTGGAGTTAGGAAGTGTCACACCCCTCTTGTCGTTCCCCTGGGCGCCTTGGGGATTCAATGACAGGTCTAAATAGCCTGTTCATTGATGTGGGTGTGTCCCGACGCACGTGTAGTGCTAGCTCGCTGTAAACAGGCGACTGACTGGCACGCCTTGGTTGCTTGAGGTTAAAACGGCGTTTTTATAGAGCAACTGGGATGGAGGTTTTTCCTCTTCCGACGACCACATCCCACGACCTGGGTTGGTTATCGACAGATTCTCGTTCATGTCTGGGGGATGATGACGGAATGGATCTGAACATATGTAGAGGGGTCTCACGCCCTGGGGGTGGGCCACCGGGCGCGGTTCGCCCGAACGTCTGGGTGGTGCCTTCTTTTCATGTTAAGATCAACACGCATATCTGCCCTTTCTCCTGGAGTAGGCATGTCGGCGTGGTTAGGGCACGGGACTGGTTCTGGTCACGCTGGTCCGGATCAGTTGAACCCGTTGTCCGCCGGGGATGCAGATCTGCTGTTCTGGTACCCTGAGGGACTTGGGCTTTTTTCAGGGGGAAAAATGCCAGGTCGGTCCGGGTGTCACAGGGTTAAGCGCTATGGAGACCCTGGTTGGGTACGTTTTTACTCAGCACTGTCGTAATGGCTTACGGCCATGCCAACTTGTACACGCTCGATCTCGTCGGATCTCGGCCGCTACACAGGTTGGTCCTGGTTAGTACTTGGTTGGGAGACCGCCTGGGAATACCAAGTACGGTGTGCTTAGGGGCGGGTTCTCCATTCTTTTTCGCTCCTCTCTCACGCATGGCGAAGAGGGGCCTGTTGGGGTGGTCTTTGACCTCCTCTGGTGACCCTGTGCTTCCCGTATCGCCAGGCCCGGTCCGAAGTAATGTTTCGTCGACCCGTAGGCCTGGGTTAACCCTTTTTTGAAAACTGAAACACTTGTACTGCGGTATAGCCGGTGTATACCCGCAGGTGTGTTTTGGAGTTTTTTCTTGAGGGGTTATAGGAACAACCACCGCATTGGGTAACACCAAGGTGGTTGATTCCCTGGTGTGTTGGTGCAGTGTCAACTCCCGGGTTCACCGGTTGAGGGTGCCCCTGCACGTTCATGACGTCTGCCAATCGTGTCAGCCTTCTCCAGCCTCAACCCCTCTGGGTGGGGTTTTTTAAATGGAGGCTTGGTCATGCAACAACGCCAGCATACGCCCCTTCCGCCGGGGCGGCTGTGTTCAGATGTCCCCTCTGGCGCCTGTCTCGTCCGCAGTCTCCAGGCTAGGGTTAACAGCCTGTTGCCTGGTTTTTCCCCGGTGCGCTGCCTGCTTCCGTTGGTTAACCTTTTTTGTGTGCTTACGGCCATGCTGACTGCCTGTTCTGCAGGGTCAGTGTGCCAGGCGGTGTACTATTGGGGGGACAGGGCCCGCTCGGCTGAGGGGCCTTTGTCCGAATACGCTGGCGATGTGGGGGGCGGGGTCACTAAGTGCCCACCTGGTGGGGTCTTGATGCTGGCATCATGGACTTCTCCGGGCCCCCGTTCCAGGGGGTCCAGTCCCTTTGGTGGGTCTGGGTCTTCCTTCGCGCTCCGCTGCTGCGGCCTTGCCACGGGGTTGGGTTTGCCCTTGACCCCGTGATTCTGGGGGCAGTAACGAGGTTGTTTCCTCCGTTCGTTCCCGGGTGGCATGCGGGTTGTGCGTGTGTGTAGTCGTGGGGTCAAGCCACGCTCTGCTCACCCTGTGCGTTGAGTTGCTTGAGTGCCTCTTCACACGGTCGGGTCCGTTGCCCTCCCGTGAAGCCACCAATAGGGGGGGTGCCCTCCATTAGGGTGGGTCGGGGGGGCTCGGCCCTCCCTGATCTGATGGCTGTGGGGGGCCTCAGCGGGGTGTATTTGTCGAGCTATGGCTCCCGCTCAGCTCCTGTTATGCAACTGGTGCTGAGCGAAGCCATAACGAAACAGAACTAAGCTTATGTATATAACCAAGTTCTGTTAGTTATGGTGCGCTCAGCACCAGGACGCCGCTGCGGCCCTTGATTTTTCATTGTGGTGAAATTTGTTGGGAAGGAGACGAGTGTGTGGCACCACCCCTGCTTATATAGGTAAGCGGATGGGGGTGTGGCCAGATGAATGCTGGCATTTAAAGGTACATTTGTGAAATTATTCAGTGTATATATGCTGAAGCGAGATATATGCAACTGGTGCTGAGCGCACCATAACTAACAGAACTTGGTTATATACATAACCTTACGTTACTTTCGTATCAGTGCTTCGGCAACTCAACTGGTGTCTGAGCCTCTGTGTGCTCGTCTTAGTGTTGGTTTTGTTACTGTGTGCCGACCAGTGGTGCAGTCGTAATTATGGGAACTGGTAACACGCCACGCCACGTGCACGCGCACGCGCGCACGGGTACGTGCATGCGCAGACTTGCGCACAGAACAGATTTTTTTTTTTTTTTTTTAAATAGAGAAGCTGAAAAAGGTAGCAGGATGTAGCCTTCAATATATAAAGAAATTATATTGATAAAAGATATGGTTGAAAAACAAACAATGTTTTAAATGTAATAGCAGTTACAATTTCTTTAATTGAATCAACTTAAACTAGAAAAGTAAATACAAACTAAATTAACAATGTAAGTTACATTGTTAATTTAGTTTGTATTTACTTTTAGTTTAAGTTAATTCAATTAAAGAAATTGTTTTACACACAAACACAAAAGCAAACTTAAAATAATCAGACAACTTGTGTTTACTTGAAGTTTGTGTGTGCAGCATGACTCCTAGTGCACAGCAAGGGAGGTTTGGTGATGAACCTTGTGGTGCGCTCACACCCACTCGTGCGCGCAGTTATAATACACACATACACGCACGCACACACACACACACACACACAAGCGCATATACGCAAGTGTAATCTTTCTATCATACAAGCTCTTCTTGCTCTCTATTTGTGTCAATGTGCGCGCGCGAGAGCAATTGGAAAGCTGGCGCGCAGCACGGCAGACGCTTGATTCAATCATAAGCAGGTAGACCCCCATCACGAATTCCGAGCCACATTAGTATTCACCTCCACTGCCGTCACACAGAATGAAGGGGGAGATGCATTCAGATAGCCAACACCCAGACACCTAGTCTACCTGCGCTTTTTGTTATGTAAAACGGTGGCCGCCGGCCGGGTACTTATTCACAACAAATGGATACAGCGCATTTTTGTGTGCGCGTACACGCGAGTACACATCCGTGCGCAATCGCACGTACTTAGTTCTGCCTCAGTGATCTAATAACACGGCGTGTAACCGCGTGTGTGCACGACTGCACCCCTGGAGCCGACGCTCTGCCCTCATGTTTGTGTACCTGTTTTGTATCTCGTCTCAGTAAGTGTATGTTTAGTGCTCTGTTTTGGTCCTCTTTTATTTCGTTGTCTAAGTCCGTGTTTTGGTTAGGTCTAGTTTAGTCTTTTGTTTTTCTCGTGTCCTTGTAACATTCACGCGCCATGTTTTGTTCTACCCTTGACCTATTATTTTTGAACGCTCGTCTCCTGTCTAATACCTCGCACCCTGTCTGCACTGTTTGGGTGCCACACCACCACATCCCATAACAGTATCTGTAATTAAAATATCACTTAAATGCAGGTGATCGGTTATCCACTGAAGCCATGGTTAATAGGGAGGTGTAGCAGTTGCTGTTTGTCATTGCTGCTTTCCCGCGCAGTCCACCCCTCTTGAAATCGCAATGTATTTCCAATGGACACATTTCTAAATCGTATCGTTTAAAACAAATAAAGGCATGAACATTGGCATGGTGTACCTTGCTCTGTGTATTCATCCACAATCTATAGCTCAACATTCTCAAAATTTGCAATTAATCTTAAAGGTAGCAAAATAACAACGTTTATGTTTTCGTTCACTGAGAAACTACACAATGGCCGTGACGTGTATTAGGCGACAGCACTGAACGACAGGCGTTCTACTGGTTAGTGTAGTTATTCTTTTACAACAAATTAAACAACCTTATAACTAACTTTATTTCAACCAAAAATGCTTAAACAATAATGTTAGTGAGAGAAGGGAACTCATTTTGTGCAAAAATGGAAAGCTTGCCAATGTCACTGATGGTCACTTTAAAGGAAAGGAAAAGGTCACTTTAAAGGTAAAAAACATAACTGGATGTGTTTGTACAGTATAGTTAGGATAGCATAGTGACATAGGGCAGAACTGTATACTGTATAGAAAGTGTACATAGGACTCATTGCCTTTTGTATTTTATCTTTATTTTTATCATGTCTATTTTATTTTATTTTTATTCTATTCTATTGTATTTTTTGCACAATCAAAGCGGGCATGGCCACCTTCATTTCCCTATATGTCTTGTGTCGGAATCTGTGGTACCTGCCTGCTTCAAGGTGTCCACTATAATCCCGGTACCAAAGAAATTCTCCCCAACAGGTCTCAATGACTACAGAGCGGTGGCACTCACCTTTGTGGCCATGAAATGTTTTGAGAGGCTGGTTAAGGATTACATGTGTGCCTCCCTCCCAAGCGATATGGACCCTATGCAATTTGCATACAGGACAAACAGGTCCACTGACGACGCGGTCTCCCAGGTACTGCACAGCACCCTCTCCCACCTTGACCGTCAGAAGGGGGGCTATGTGAGACTGTTGTTCATTGACTACAGCTCAGCGTTCAACACCATAGTCCCCACCAGACTGGTGGACAAGCTGATCGAGCTGGGTCTGAGCTCCGCCCTGAGCGCCTGGGTACTGGACTTTCTGAGTGAAAGACCCCAGGCGGTCAGGGTGGGGGGTCAAACCTCCAACACCATCACCCTGAGCATCGGGTCCCCCCAGGGCTGTGTTCTAAGCCCCCTGCTGTACTCACTCTACACAAACGACTGTGTGGCCAAGTTCAGCTCCAACTCCATAGTGAAGTTCGCAGACGACACGGTGGTGGTGGGGCTGATCTCGGACAACGACGAGAAGGCCTACCGGGAGGAGATTGAGGTACTGGAACGCTGGTGCCAGGACAACAGCCTGCTCCTGAACATTGGTAAAACCAAGGAGCTGATCGTGGATTATAGGAGAGGACAGCAGGAGACACACACACCACTGATGATTAACGGGGCTACCGTGGACAGGGTGAGCAGCTTTAAGTACCTGGGGGTCCACATCTCAGAGGATCTGACATGGTCAACACACATAGACACAGTAGTAAAGAAGGCGAAACAGCGCCTCTACCACCTGAGACAGTTAAGGAAGTTCAGAGTATCGGGGAAGATACTCCAGTCCTTCTACTCAGGAGCTGTAGAGAGCATCTTGACCGGAAACATCACTGCCTGGTATGGAAACAGCACGGCACAAGACAAGAAGGCCCTACAGAGAGTGGTGCTCTCAGCCGAGCGTACCACAGGTATTGCACTACCTCCCCTGCAGGTTCTATACAACAAGAGGTGCAAATCCAGAGCCTGCAGGATAATGAAAGACCCTCACCACCCCAATAACAGCCTGTTCCAGCTGCTGAGGTCCGGGAGACGCCTGCGAACCCCAGCTACTAGGACAGAGCGGCTTAGGCTCAGCTTCTTCCCCCAGGCCATCAGAGCCCTGAACAATGAACATTGAGTGCCACAGAACACTGAACTATCCACACACAAGCACACATGAACACACACACGACACGCACGCTGTGCACGCTCACACACTAGCAGCCACTTAACACTTTAACATGAGCGGGCACACACTCATGCCGCACACTTATGGCCAAAAGGAAAGGCCACTTTAAATTAGAATAACAGGAACAGTGTATTGCACTACCAAAGCTACCTAGCATGTCCTATATGCTCTGTAAATAACTATGTACAGATACCGAGATGTCACACCATGTTACCTGTTACCTGTTTATTGCACAATGTTGTTTTTTTATTGGATTCTATTATATGTTGTACCACTGTATTGCACATCGTTGCGGGCAAGACCACCCGCATTTCATTGTATACTTGTATGCCGTGACAATTAAAACTCTTGACTTGACTTGTATACGCTCACACACTAGCAGTCACTTTAACATGAACACACACATGCTGCACACGCTCACACTTATGGTCACTTTACAAAAGGAAAGGTCACTTTAAGAATAGGATAGTATAACTTGAGATTGTATAATATAGCATTGTATAGCAGTGTACATAAAGACCCAGTGCCTCATCGGTAGCTAACAGTGTACTGCACTGACACAGGACCTAGCATGTCCTACCATGCTCTGTAAATAACTCATGTACATATACCGATATGCCCTACTTTGATTACTTGTTTTATTGCACAATGTCGTTCTATTGGATTCTTATTATATATTACTATTGTATTATGCACAATCGTTGCGGGCAAGACCCCCCGCATTTCACTGTATACTTGTATGCAGTGTATCATGGTGGGGTCAGGGCGGAGCCGGGTGGGTGGGGTCAGGGTGGTGGTGGTATCGTAGGGCGGAGCCGGTGGGTGGGGTCAGGGTGGGGTCAGGATGGGGTCAGGGTGGGTGGGGTCAGGATGGGGTCAGGGTGGGTGGGGTCAGGATGGGTGGGGTCAGGGTAGGTGGGGTCAGGATGGGGTCAGGATGGATGGGGTCAGGGTGGGTGGGGTCAGGATGGGTGGGGTCAGGATGGGTGGGGTCAGGATGGGTGGGGTCAGGATGGGTGGGGTCAGGATGGATGGGGTCAGGGTGGGTGGGGTCAGGATGGGTGGGGTCAGGATGGGTGGGGTCAGGATGGGGTCAGGGTGGGTGGGGTCAGGATGGGTGGGGTCAGGGTAGGTGGGGTCAGGATGGGGTCAGGATGGATGGGGTCAGGGTGGGTGGGGTCAGGATGGGTGGGGTCAGGATGGGTGGGGTCAGGGTGGGTGGGGTCAGGCTGGGTGGGGTCAGGATGGGTGGGGTCAGGGTAGGTGGGGTCAGGATGGGGTCAGGATGGATGGGGTCAGGGTAGGTGGGGTCAGGGTGGGTGGGGTCAGGATTGGTGGGGTCAGGGTGGGTGGGGTCAGGATGGGTGGGGTCAGGATGGGTGGGGTCAGGGTAGGTGGGGTCAGGATGGGTGGGGTCAGGATGGGTGGGGTCAGGGTAGGTGGGGTCAGGATGGGTGGGGTCAGGATGGGTGGGGTCAGGATGGGTGGGGTCAGGGTAGGTGGGGTCAGGGTGGGTGGGGTCAGGATTGGTGGGGTCAGGTTGGGTGGGGTCAGGATGGGTGGGGTCAGGGTAGGTGGGGTCAGGGTGGGTGGGGTCAGGATGGGGTCAGGGTGGGTGGGGTCAGGATGGGTGGGGTCAGGGTAGGTGGGGTCAGGATGGGGTCAGGATGGATGGGGTCAGGGTAGGTGGGGTCAGGGTGGGTGGGGTCAGGATTGGTGGGGTCAGGGTGGGTGGGGTCAGGATGGGTGGGGTCAGGATGGGTGGGGTCAGGATGGGTGGGGTCAGGATGGGTGGGGTCAGGGTAGGTGGGGTCAGGATGGGTGGGGTCAGGATGGGTGGGGTCAGGATGGGTGGGGTCAGGGTAGGTGGGGTCAGGATTGGTGGGGTCAGGGTAGGTGGGGTCAGGATGGGTGGGGTCAGGATGGGTGGGGTCAGGGTGGGTGGGGTCAGGATGGGTGGGGTCAGGATGGGTGGGGTCAGGATGGGTGGGGTCAGGGTAGGTGGGGTCAGGATGGGTGGGGTCAGGATGGGTGGGGTCAGGATGGGTGGGGTCAGGGTAGGTGGGGTCAGGGTGGGTGGGGTCAGGATTGGTGGGGTCAGGGTGGGTGGGGTCAGGATGGGTGGGGTCAGGGTAGGTGGGGTCAGGGTGGGTGGGGTCAGGATTGGTGGGGTCAGGATGGGTGGGGTCAGGATGGGTGGGGTCAGGATGGGTGGGGTCAGGATGGGTGGGGTCAGGGTAGGTGGGGTCAGGATGGGTGGGGTCAGGATGGGTGGGGTCAGGATGGGTGGGGTCAGGGTAGGTGGGGTCAGGGTGGGTGGGGTCAGGATTGGTGGGGTCAGGGTGGGTGGGGTCAGGATGGGTGGGGTCAGGGTAGGTGGGGTCAGGGTGGGTGGGGTCAGGATTGGTGGGGTCAGGGTGGTGGTGTTGACGTAGGGCGGAGCCGGTGGGCGGAGCGACCCGGGGTGTGATGATGATTCACCTGCTGGGCGAGGAGGGGGCTGAGGGGGCTGAGAGAGCCCCTCCCCCCACACTTCTGAAAGAAAGAAAGAAAGAAAGAAAGAAAGAAAGAAAGAAAGAAAGAAAGAAAGAAAGAAAGAAAGAAAGAAAGAAAGAAAGAAAGAAAGAAAGAAAGAAAGAAAGAAAGGAAGGAAGGAAGGAAGGAAGGAAGGAAGGAAGGAAGGAAGGAAGGAAGGAAGGAAGGAAGGAAGGAAGGAAAGAAGGAAAGAAAGAAAAGGTCAAGGTCAACTTATAGCACATTTAAAACCAACCTAAGTCGTACCAAAGTGCTTCACAATATAACACAGAGAAAATACTAAAAATACAATATAAAAACTGAGAAATACAAAAAAAAATATATATACAAAATACAGTATACACAAAATCAGAAGCTGCAATACATTCAAAACAATCACGACACGACCAGGGATATAATGCTTACTAAGCCTCAAAACGCCAAAGAGAATAGGTGAGTCTTTAGCTGAAAGAAAGAAAGAAAGAAAGAAAGAAAGAAAGAAAGAAAGAAAGAAAGAAAGAAAGAAAGAAAGAAAGAAAGAAAGAAAGAAAGAAAGAAAGAAAGAAAGAAAGAAAGAAAGAAAGAAAGAAAGAAAGAAAGAAAGAAAGAAAGAACAAACAAAAGAAAGAAAGAAAAATAAGATATTCCTTTATTGATCCCCTTGGGGAACTGCAGGCGTCATAGCAGCATGGGGGAGGGGAGGTACAGGTATGGGCAGGGTAATAGTAGAAAGACATAAATATAGGCAATACAATTATAGAAAAGATATAAATTAACTGTGTAAACAATAACTAACTCTGAATATAAGAATATGAGCAGGTAAACAGTGTAATCAAAGGTGCAGATGAGGGTATTGAAGGAAATCGAGGTTTTTCAATGTATGTAATGTATATATTGGGGGAGATGACAGCATCTAAAGGGGCCAGGTCAGAGAGGTAGATGTGCATGGTGGTGGTGGTGGAGGCGGTCAGAGAGAAAGAGAGGCAATGTATTCAGCAGCAGACTAAGAGAGCCCAGGGCTTCACGGTCACTTAGCTTGTTAAACATAAACACTGATAGGAACAGAGAACAGTGCAGGAATGGTCAGAGAGAGAGAGTTTGACATTATTAGAAACGGCAGTTTAATGTGTGTTAAAGGTTAAAAGCAGTTGCCATGGCAGCATCACATAGTAACGAGCAAAGGGGGGCAGGGCCCTGTTGCTAGGGCAAAGACGTTATGATGTGAGTATCTTCCGCGTATGAGTTAGATCTAGACACGAAGCTGACGCGAGCGGACGTGGATCAGAGACTTTTCATCCCTCCCTCACCCTCGCCGGTGGGGGAGGGGAGATGACACATCATCATTAGCTTCGGCTAATGGGGAAAGGCTTTTGGATAACAGCTAGGCCGCGACGACCACCGAGCGGTGTGAAAGGAGAGATCATTAGAATAATGAATTTAGTTTTCTTCCAAAGACTTTTTCAAGGACAATACAGAATTGGTTTCCATCTGATTACGAGGCTTTGTTTATGGAATAAACAACGTTTTCCAAGAAAGGTATTACGCTGTCAAGTGTCGATTTCTTATGAAGGTGGTGAATTATTATGATTACGGATTGCATTAAAGGGGAATGACAAAGATTGTACAGCCAGTATGAGAAGACGTCGGAGAGATAAAACACAACGCAGAGTCAACGGATAAAGAGGTGATAACACAAGCCAACAGATGAAGAGGTGATACTGGCTGATTGATCGAAATCTAACAGTATGTATGCCCCATCAGTTATGGTATACATTAAAATAAACATTGGTAATAAACCACTTAGAATCTGAATATATACTATGAGTAAGTAAAGTATACATAAGGTGCAGTATACACAGGTGCAGTATACACAGGTGCAGTATACATAAGGTGCAGTATACACAGGTGCAGTATACATAAGGTGCAGTATACACAGGTGCAGTATACATAAAGTGCAGTATACATAAGGTGCAGTATACACAGGTGCAGTATACATAAGGTGCAGTATACACAGGTGCAGTATACACAAGGTGCAGTATACACAGGTGCAGTATACATAAGGTGCAGTATACACAGGTGCAGTTTGGCACAGCAGACATCAGAGAAACACGGAGCGTGTGGCCACACTAAACTGTTGACTGAGGAGGAAGATGAGAATGACACGAAACCAGGACAGGAGAAAGGAAACATTACAGGAACCCTGACTTTCGCCCCTACATTCGTGGGAAGTGTGACAAGCACAGGCCAGTTTCCCCTGCTAATAAAGGGGAACGATATCTTTCACATGCCATGGTCACCTCTAGACATCGATGGTTTAATAGTAAGACTACCGGACCTTTCAGAAGGAGCCTCCAGGTGGATCACGCAGTTTGAGGAAAATACGTCATCTTTTCTGCTAGCAGTGGGTGACGTCAAATCCCTGTTGACGCGTTTGCTAGGAGTTGGTGCCTGCCGGGACATCATGGGTGATACATCGATGCGAGTGGCATGCGACACGCAGGCCCATGATGGAGACATATTCAACGCGCATAGAGCGGCGTTGTGGTGCAAACTCAGGAATCAATATCCATCACGTATTAATCCGGCAAAACTGGCAGGCAACCCCATAATGGAGACGGAAGGGCCTGGCGCCTATGTGAACAAAGTACTGAAGGAGTGGAGAGGTGAGCTAGGACACAACCCAGAAATTGACCCGTTGCAGAGAGTGATGTTTAGAGAAAGTGTGATGAGAGGGCTTCCAGAGGTGGTTAAGAATAGACTGGAAGACGTGGTGGGGTTAATGGACATGACTTATCCTTTGTTCTGTGCACATGTAACACATAGTGTGGAGAAGCAAAGGGCTCAGGAGCAGAAAGTCAGGGATCAGGATAGAAATGACGCAAGGAAGTTAACTCAGCAACAACTGCAGCCCCAAAGGAGGCTGCAGGCAGTAATGGTGTCATCTGCTACCTCTCCACCCATGCAGGACCAGGGACCCCCGCCTGCACCTCAGGTAGTGAGAAGCTATGGCTATAGTTCACAGAACCAGGCGTCCAGGCGGCAGGCAGGGAATGGGCAATCAGGCCCACGGTTTACACAGGGACCGGGGAACGAACAACAGTTTCCCCGTTTCCACTGTTGGAACTGCGGCATGCAGGGACACAGGGAAATGAGATGTGGGCAACCATACCGTCCCGGCTCGGAGTATGGAAGACCCGTGCGCCAGGGGGAGTCACAAGGGCCCCACAACCAGGGGGAGACAGGAGGGCCCCGAAACAAGGGGGGTAATCACTAGGGGTGCCCAGAGAATGCGACGGGGGGAAATCAAATGATTGTGGTTTCCAAGGGAGCTGAGCAAGAACCTATTCTGCAGGTCCTAGTGGAGGGCAAATTAACAGAGATGATGGCAGACACTGGAGCAGGTTTTTCCTGCATAAAGCAAAAATACGCCGCTCACTTACCCCAGTCTGGACAGTATGTTCGGACGGTCGGATTCTCGGGAAAAACACAATTAATACCCACATCAGATCCAATCTCTATGACGTATAACAACAAGACCATAACAATACCTGTATTAATTTCGGACAGCACCCCGCGCAATCTCTTGGGACGAGATGCAATGTGTAAACTAGGCTGTAAAATCCTATGTACGCCTGAGGGGATTCAAATTGAACAAGACGTGTACCAAATGATGCTACAAGGGACGGGGGAGAAAGAGGCCACTGTGTTCTGGCTGGGCAACATAGATGCAGAGCTGCAAAGGGTCTGTGACCCCTGGGAGCCATTTCTGAAAACCCAACTGCCTCAGTCTAGACAAACAAACATGGAGGCACATTGCACACTACAGTATTTGACGAATAGTGACCTAGTTAGGAACAAGGCATGGTTGCAGGGACAGCCCGAGCAGGTGCAGATTAACTCATCTACGATAATTGTAGGGAGACAGGGCGCGGCGTTGAGGGTTAACACGAGTAAGTATCTACGGGAACAACATAGACTAAGAGACGCCGCCCCACACATCACTCTGAGAATAAATCCTGGTTACGAATCCGAACATCTAGGTTCAATGATACAGGAATCCGAGACTCAAAGGTGGGTCTCCACGGAATCTCCGCTAATTTGGAACAGCGCAGATGGGAGTTTCATAAAAAATAATGATTTCCTTTTCAGTTTTGGCAAAACCGCAAGTAATCAGATTACCAGGAGACCCTTGCGTTATTCCAGAGGCGGATGCTTTGCTGGAACAGGACATGTTGGCGCGCACCCCAGAACGGTTGTGGTCAAAACACGACACAGATGTGGGTCTAATATTGTCGGCACAGCCAGTGAAGGTCAGGTTAAAGAAGGGTTGTAGACCACCCTTTATCAGACAGTATACAATGAAGCCAGAGTCGGAGGAAGCTATATCACATCAGATTGAGGGACTGTTAAAGGGGGGAGTGCTCGTCCCTTTCAAATCCAGATGTAATACACCTATCCACCCAGTGCTAAAGGCGGACAGGGCTAGGTACAGACTGGTACACGATTTGAGGGCGGTGAACGACGTGGTGTCTGGACCAGAGGCGGAAGTCGCTAATCCACACACCCTCCTGACAAACATCCCGAGTAGCTCGCAGTACTATACGGTCATTGATCTCACGCAGGCATTCTTCAGTGTTCCATTGGAAAAAGAGTCTCAGTATCTGTTTGCTTTTACCCACAGGGGGAAACAATACTCTTACACCCGGTTGCCACAAGGGTTCGCGCACTCGCCACATTACTTCTCGAAGGCGCTCAAGGAAGACTTGCAAGGAGTGTGCGACACACTACTCAGCACGGTTTTACTGTATGCAGATGACATTCTAATCTGCTCGGATACACGTCAGCAGTGCCAGGAGGACTCCATCAAAGTTTTGAGTGGATTGGCCGTGGGAGGCCACAAGGCATCCCGTTCAAAACTGCAGTACTGCCAGCCAAAAGTTGAGTACTTGTCTCGCGTCATTCAAAAGGGCATAAAAAACATCTCACCCACGCAACTCGAAGCTGTATCCAAGGCACCTAGGCCATTGACGGTCCGACAGATGATGACGTTTTTAGGGATGACTGGGTACAGCTCTGAGTGGGTGGAGGACTATACGATAGCGACAGCGCCGTTGAGGATGATGATAAAAGAGGCGGGTACAGACAAGCTTCGCGCTCCCTTGACATGGACCGAGGAGGGGGAGGACGCGTTCATAAACATTAAGCGTCTGTTGTTACAGGCCCCTGCCCTGGCGCTGCCGGATTATGAGAAGTGTTTCCACCTATTCGTCTCACATAGAGCGCAGCATGCGACAGCTGTCCTGACTCAAACACAGGGGGGGAGTGGGAAAAAACAACCGATAGCATATTACTCTAGAGCTCTTTCGCCGGTAGAGCAGGGTCTGCCACCTTGTTATCAGGCCCTGGCCGCAGCACATTTGATGTATGAGAAAGCAACGGCCGTGACAATGGGATATGACATTTGCATTTGGACACATCACAAATTGGCAAACTTGATTGAAAGAGGCAAATTTGTTCTGACCAGCCAACGGCAACAGGCTTACATGAGGCTCCTGCAGTACTCGGACGTTACGATAAAAACATGCCACGGCAGTAACCCGGCGGATCTGGTACCACTCCCGAGCGAGGGTCAACCGCATGAGTGCGAGGTGGAGGTACAGGCTTTCGTGAAACTCCGTCCTGATTTGGGAGTCGACCCGCTCGCGATAGCAGAACTCTCACTTTTTGTGGATGGGTCCTGCTATCGGGAGGGGGAAAATTTAAGGTCAGGATACGCCGTCGTACAGTGCAAACCTAACGGAGAAACACTAACAAGAAAGGCCGGACAATGCATGCAACCATGTTCGGCCCAGCTTGCAGAACTAATAGCACTAACAGAAGCATGCATAATAGCTAAAGATCGCACGGTTAACATCTTTACAGACTCTGCTTATGCGCATGGCGTATGCCACCTATTCGCGACCATTTGGAAGGCAAGAGGCTTTAAGAAATCGGACGGCTCACCGATCCTTCACCACAAGCAGGTTGTGGCGCTTATTCAGGCTGTAAAGTTGCCCAAAAGCATTGCTATCGTAAAGTGCCAGGCACACAGAAAAGACCTGTCTTTTGTGACGACGGGAAACAACGCGGCGGACGAGGCCGCGAAGGCGGCGGCTGCGGTGCCGTCCACGGCTGTTCTGATGTTTGCGGCCGAACTGACGACTGAGGTAACTGAGGATAATTTGAGTGATCTTCAGGACTCAGCCACGCAGGCCGAGAAACAGTCGTGGACGGAGAGGGGGGCTGTAAGGGGGGCAGATGGTCTGTGGAGGAGTCATAACGGTTTGATAGTCGCCTCCATCGATCTTCTGTCCTTGGTGATACCTGAGGCTCATGGTGTTGATCACTGTGGAAGAGCAGAGACCCTGAAACGAATCACGAAAATGGGATTTTGGTCCCCAAAGCTTCAGGCACAAATTGACGTTACACTAGCCAGGTGTTTAACATGCTTACAGGGCAATGTGCGCAAAGGAGTACCGACAGTGGCGGCTTACACACCCCTCCCTGAGGGACCATTCAGACATCTGATTATGGACTACACGGATATGATAACGCCAGTGCAGGGCAAACGATACCTCCTGGTAGTAGAGGACTGCTTTAGTCGCTGGATTGAGGCCATTCCATCTAAACACAAGAACGCGGACACAGTGATCAAGTTCCTGTGTCGCGAGGTCATTCCGAGATTTGGAATTCCCACGATATTACAAAGCGATAATGGCCGCGAGTTCATCGACAAGGTGGTTAAAGGGCTGATGCAGAAATTAGGTATAAGACAGCGCCTTTCCTGTGTCTATAGTCCCGGGTCGCAGGGAAAGGTGGAAAGGGCCAATCTGGTCATTAAAAACAAACTGTTGAAAATCTGTATGCAAACTAAGCTTAACTGGATTGATGCTTTGCCACTTGCTCTGATGGCTATTAGAAGCAGCGTAAACCGCCAAACACAGCTAACACCGCATGAAATGCTTACAGGCCGCAGCATGCCAGCACCGCCATTTAGACACCTGGCTAGGGGCCCGGCATTAGATATTTTTGAGCAAGATCTGAAAAAATATCTTCAGCAAGTGACTAAAATACATGAAGCTGTGTTTCGACAGGAGCAGAGAAAGGAGAAAAAGGGGGTGAAGGAGGCGGAGAAGGAAGCCACCAAACCGAGGCTGATCCCTGGGGACCTGGTCTTCGTAAAGGTCCACAAGAGAAAGTGGTCATCACCCCGGAGAGAGGGCCCGTACGAGGTGATCCGATCGACTGGAACGGCAGTCCAAGTCAAAGGATCAACGACCTGGTTCCACTTCAATCACTGCATAAAGGCCAGCGGCGATCTCTTGGGGGATACAATCGATCGCAGTTATGCAGAACCCGACATGGAGGGCCCGAGACGGCAACTGGAAGGTGCAGTGCCTGCTGATGCTCCCGCAGATGTTGGCAGCAGTGTGCGGACGGTCGGCCGGGCGCAACGACGTCATTGAGAACCGTCACGGTCGACCCGTCCTTGAGGATGACGGGTTTGAGTGGGTAGGAGTCCCACGGGGTCCCGCTCAGGCTCAAGTACCGGCAGGCTTTCATGACCAGGCTCAGAATCAGGCGCCCCCTCTGCCCTCCATCGAGGAAGGGGGGGAGAAGATAAGACTACAACCAAAAGGGGTGTTTCCCGGAGGACCGCAAGGGCATGTTTTTGATTTTGACCATTCCCCCGTTACAGGCGGGGATACTTACCATTATACTAACGAGGATCGGGTTGTGGGGGTAGATAGGAGGGTTGAGCCTGTCCCGAACCAAGCACAGGGGACAGGGGTGAGGGGAAAAAGGGAGGTCAAGGACGCTGAGTCGGAAGAGGTGGGGGGACAGGATATGTTCCAGAGGACAGCCGGAACGTTGAGGGACTCAGTGGGCTCACTCTGGGCCAGGTTGAGGGGTTTGCTTCCTTCCGGGGAACAAGATGGGGGCGACTATGACTATGACGAGGAAGACCCGGAGGCTGACCCGATGTATAGGGCGGCTTTAGGGAATGAGTGGTTTAAGTGGGTCCAGTACACGAGCGCGCAGAATCAGATAGAGGATTGTTATGTCTGCTCCAAGGCACGTCCGGATAGGCTGCTGGTGAAGGGCACGAAGTTCAGTTGGGCTCAGTGTGACAGGGACGCAGAGGCATGGGAGGGGCCCCATAATAGTCGCCCTTGGTGCGAGGCAGAGTGTTTGGGGTTTCTCGGCTCTAGTCGTTTTAAGGTGGCAGGAAACGTCACGGATTTCAAGGATGTCACTATGCGGGAACGTTGTAGGAAATTGGATGTACGTGTGCAGGGGGTAGCGACGGGGTTGCCAATACCCAGAGGTGTCAAACTATGGCTGACCAAGGATTTCGAGTGCTTGCAAAAGGAGGGGACCCGGGACGTAGGGGAGGTGGCAGAGGGGCGGTGCACTACTATTTGGAGCATCACGACTAACTGCACAAAAGAAGGAAAGTGTGGACACGGGGTCGTGTTAAAGGGAGTGGATACCAACCCACGGCCTGTAGCTTGCCCTTTTCATGTCCAGGATATAGCACTGGCGGACCAATACTGGCTCTGCGGCGGTAGGAGGTTGAGGAATACACTTCCTTTAGATTGGTCAGGTAGATGTGCCCGGGTTCAGGCGATCATGCCAATGGTGGTCCTACCATTATCAGTGACGGAAGGACCTTCTGAGTCTCCTATCTCTCGAACGAAGCGTAGCTACAAGGCAGACCCAAGGGTGTATCTGGACAGCATAGGACAGCCAAGGGGCATTCCAGCCGAGTTCATGGCTAAGAATGAGATTGCGGCAGGGTTTGAGTCTATTCTGCCATGGATATCGGTCAATAAGAACACCGGGTGGATCAACTATTTGTTTTACAATCAGCAGCGGTATCTCAACTACACCGAGGAGGCGTTGGATGCAATGGGGGACCAGATGCACGCGACCAGTACGGTGGCGTGGCAGAATAGACAGGCTCTGAACTGGTTAATGGCGGAGAAGGGTGGAGTCTGTTCCATGTTTGGACAGTACTGCTGCACATTCATTCCGACGAATGTGGGGCCAGGGGGAAAGTTCTCCGAGGCCATGGCTAAGCTGAAGGATTTGAGGGAGGAGTTGAGGGGGAATTCTGGCCGGAATGAAGAATGGTGGGGGAGTGGGGTGTTGGAAAGATTGGGACAGTGGGGAAGCATAGTGATGCAGACGGGGATATCCATTGGGGTGGCAGGGTTGATATTGGTTCTCCTTTTCTGTTGTGGTATGCCTCTCTTGGGTAGGCTGGTAACTTCACACGTAACGAGCCGAATGCTGATGGTGGGACAGAAAGAGATTGAGCCACAAATCGGGCCATGCCCTCAGCTTTATGCTGCCTTAGAGGGAGACGAGGGGATAGAGGATTAGGGGTATGGTGAGGTAGGGACATTTTCTTTCTGTTTGGTTCAGTTTTGTTTGTTTTATTCCTTTAACTAGGCGTATGGTGAGGAAGGGACATTTTCTTTCTGTTTGGTTCAGTTTTGTTTGTTTTATTCCTTTTAGAGTGACGGGGGATGGTCTGAGTGATGGTTTATTTTTTATTATTTTTGTTTATTTTACTCATGGTCCTGGTCAAACCGGAATGGGAAGGGGCATCGGTATGGAATGGTACGGAGTGTCGGTTCTGAGCCTGAGGAAGCATTGAGAAGAAGTGGTCTGGGGATCGGTTCTGGGGACTGGAGGGACAAAGGGGGGGGCTAACGCAGTGGGCAAGATGGGCACCTCCCGTCGAAGATGGGGGGACACGTGGTGAGGTCGGGACCAGCGCCTCCCGTCCAGGCATTGGGACATGCTTCTACGGGGACTGGAGGTGTGGCGTGGTGGTTGCTGTATTGGCAAAATGTGACTTTTGGCAATACGGTGAGGAGACTATGGCGTGGGCATGGAAGGGGGGCTGAGCGATGGACACTAGGATTCAATGTTATGGAAGAGACAATGTCATTTTTTTTTGGGGGAGGGATGTTCTATGTTTAGTTCTGACGGTCAACTTCTCCTTTCCCTGATGAGAGTCGCGGTTTCCGGCCGGAACTGTGGCTCATTTGGTAAGCGGTGGAGGTTGGGGGGATTTGTCTGTCAGGTTAGGATTATAAGTTGGGGTATTTTTTTTGATGTTTTGTTATTACTCTTGTTTTGAGCGGTTTTGTGTTTATTGTGAGAACGGTAGTCAGCCTTTGTTGGTCCGTTAGGGGTCCAGTGAATGAAGTAAGCGTTCTTGTTTATTTAGACATTTAAAATGTATTAGGTTTCTTGTTTAGATTAGGCATTTAAACTTTTATTATGTAAATATGGTTTCTCGTTTAGTTAGACGTTCACATTTTCTTGGTTATATGATTTGGGTGGGACTAGGGATAGCCCCAAATGGGGGAATGTTGGGGAAAATGTGTATATGAGGTGAACTAGTTTAATATGGGTCAACTAAGCAGTACTGAAAGACGGTCTGGCTGATGTTCTTAAAACAACTTGGAGATAGGCAGATGGACATTTCAGTACATCATATCGTGTGCTCTAATCTTGTGTACATCATATCTTGTTCTTTTCTCTCTTTCATACATACACATATACACACACACATTTAATCTTTTCTCTCTTTAATCTTTTCTCTCTTTTACACACATACATATACACGCACACATCTCATTCAATCGAATCTTTTCTCTCTTTAATCTTTTCTCTCTTTTACACACATACATATACACACACACATCTAATCTTTTCTCTCTTTAATCTGTTCTCTCTTTTACACACATACATATACACGCACACATCTCACTCAATCGCATCTCTCTTCGATGTTAAATCTATGTGTCATTTTAATGTACGTCATGTCATATCTGATATAATGTGTCACGTCATCTTATCTGTCATGGGGGGGCAGGGCTGAGAAGGTATTTATGGGACAAGCAGAGGGATTGAGGGGTTAGAGTGTTTTTCTTCAACTGTGGTGACCGTCTACTGATCCATAGCTTCTGCTGTTAAACCTTCTGTCCTTAAATAAATTGCCTGTTGAAATTGGAAATATCGTCTCCTGCTGTGTTAAACAACCATCAGCCACAACAATACATAAGGTGCAGTATACACAGGTGCAGTATACATAAAGTGCAGTATACATAAGGTGCAGTATACATAAGGTGCAGTATACATAAGGTGCAGTATACACAGGTGCAGTATACATAAGGTGCAGTATACACAAGGTGCAGTATACATAAGGTGCAGTATACATATGGTGCAGTATACATAAAGTGCAGTATACATAAGGTGCAGTATACATAAGGTGCAGTATACATAAGGTGCAGTATACACAGGGGCAGTATACATAAAGTGCAGTATACATAAGGTGCAGTATACACAAGGTGCAGTATACACAGGTGCATTATTAGGTGCAGTATACACAAGGTGCAGTATACATAAGGTGCAGTATACATAAGGTGCAGTATACACAGGTGCAGTATACATAAGGTGCAGTATACATAAGGTGCAATATACATAAGGTGCGGTATACATAAGGTGCAGTATACATAAGGTGCAGTATACACAGGTGCAGTATACATAAGGTGCAGTGTACATAAGGTGCAATATACATAAGGTGCGGTATACATAAAGTGCAGTATACATAAGGTGCAGTATACATAAGATGCAGTATACATAAGGTGCAGTATACATAAGATGCAGTATACACAGGTGCAGTATACATAAGGTGTGGTATACATATGGTGCAGTATACATAAGGTGCAGTATACACAAGGTGCAGTATACACAAGGTGCAGTATACACAAGGTGCAGTATACCTAAGGTGCAGTATACATAAGGTGCGGTATACATAAGGTGCAGTATACACAAGGTGCAGTATACATAAGGTGCAGTATACATAAGGTGCAGTATACACTAGGTGCAGTATACACAAGGTGCAGTATACACAAGGTGCAGTATACATAAGGTGCAGTATACATAAGGTGCAGTATACATAAGGTGCAGTATACATAAGGTGCAGTATACATAAGGTGCGGTATACATAAGGTGCGGTATACATAAGGTGCGGTATACATAAGGTGCAGTATACATAAGGTGCAGTATACATAAGGTGCAGTATACACTAGGTGCAGTATACACAAGGTGCAGTATACACAAGGTGCAGTATACACAAGGTGCAGTATACATAAGGTGCAGTATACATAAGGTGCAGTATACATAAGGTGCGGTATACATATGGTGCAGTATACATAAGGTGCGGTATACATAAGGTCCGGTATATATATGGTGCAGTATACATAAGGTGCAGTATACACAAGGTGCAGTATACACAGGTGCAGTATACATAAGGTGCAGTATACATAAGGTGCAATATACATAAGGTGCGGTATACACAAGGTGCAGTATACATAAGGTGCAGTATACATAAGGTGTAGTATACATAAGGTGCAGTATACACAAGGTGCAGTATACACAGGTGCAGTATACATAAGGTGCAATATACATAAGGTGCGGTATACATAAGGTGCAGTATACATAAGGTGCAGTATACACAGGTGCAGTATACACAAGGTGCAGTATACATAAGGTGCAGTATACACAAGGTGGCGCGGCGTGGCTCAGGGGTAGAGCGGGTCTTCCAATGATCGAAGGGTTGGTGGTTCGAATCCCGCTCAAGCCCATGTCCATCCCACTGCCGTTGTGTCCTTGGGAAAGACACTTAACCTACTTGCCTCGTATGAATGTGTATGCATGTGAATGAATGTTGGTGGTGGTCGGAGGGGCCGTAGGCGTTGATTATTCGCCATGCTTCCGTGAGTCTGCCTCAGGGCAGCTCTGGCTGCAATTGTAGCTTACCACCACCGGTATGACTGTGTATGAACGAATAATGGACTATGTAAGCGCTCTGGGGTCTCTGGGGTGTCACGAAGAGCGCTATATAAATCCAATCCATTATTATTATTATTATTACAAGGTGCAGTATACATAAGGTGCAGTATACATAAGGTGCAGTATACACTAGGTGCAGTATACATAAGGTGCAGTATACACTAGGTGCAGTATACACAAGGTGCAGTATACACAAGGTGCAGTATACATAAGGTGCAGTATACATAAGGTGCAGTATACATAAGGTGCAGTATACACAAGGTGCAGTATACACAAGGTGCAGTATATATAAGGTGCAGTATACATAAGGTGCAGTATACATAAGGTGCAGTATACACAAGGTGCAGTATATGTAACTGAGGGGTACAATTCCCTGACTGTATTGAATAAGTATGGTATCATTAAACCACTACAGTCTTATGTACATTACTACTGGCCATACAGTACACAGGTATATGAGATGAACACTTCCACAATGACACGGTTCCACAACAAATCTTGGTTAGAATAATATTTATTAGCAGCACGAAGATTATCTTACATTACTTGAGAATTAGAGTCGCGCTTGTAAGGCGAAGAATGTGCATGAATAGATCAAGAGTGTAAGTCCATTAGAATATTACGCAGGAGATAATGAATACCACCTGTATTATAGGAATGATATCTATGGTACACTAGTAGGGCAGCGGGAGATACTAGTAGGGTCCCTCCGGTTGTAGGCCAGCAGGGGAGAGGATTTGTCGGTAACGAAAGTCTGGGTCAACGAAGAACAAGGAGACTCCAGGTACAGGAGACAGTGCAATATTCTCTTGATCCGCAGACGAACCACAGCTATTCTCCGGTATGCAGTGCAGCATGAAGGAAAGCTAGCCAGCCTCAGGCGTCCTAGAGGCGGGCTCGACGATGCTCCTCACAGGGTAAATCCCACACAATTGTGGGTGTAGACGATTCTCCGCTCCATCAGATACAGGACCAAAGCAAATATAATCCAGCCAAAAAGGGCTCTGTAGTCGTCGGGTAGGTTATCCAGTGTACATATCCACACGGTCCTCGTCTAGGGCTCCTCGGATGACGGCGCCAGGTTAAGCCGCCCAGCCTGGATAAGCACACTAGCTAGGTACGAGGAAGCGTTGGTAATGCTGGTCACTGTAGAACGGTAGCCGCACGATACACTATACTTAAATAGACTATTACTGAATAATAGAATAGGTCGAACTCGACAGTACAGCGTTAAACTCTGATACTTCAGCTATTAATTCGCACGCGGTCTCAAGGCTCTATTTCGGGGCAAAACGGGCCCACTTCACAGCACGTTGTATCGTGGTGTGAGGCTTCAACTTATTGGGTAACATACTTCTGTATTCACCTGCGCCGTATTTATACGTTAGGTGAACAATCTAGTACCAGCCTTATTTCTGTCTCATATTCTTGCGCAGAGCCGATCATGTTCAGGCATGTCTTTGGCGGTGACTTTGAACTAGACCTTGGGGGTATGGCCGTGGCGCCTAAGGGATCGCTGTCCAATAGGAGAACGAAATATTATGGTCTGTACTAGGTCAAAGGGATATTCCGTGTATATGTACAAAGAATACACAAGGGATATCAGACGATATACAAATACTATGCAATATATATCAAGTAATAAATATATATATTCGGTTTAATCTGATCCTTCGTAACAGCCGCCTCCTAATTAGTCCGCACCTATTTAGATAAGCAGAGACAGATTAACCGCACTGTCCACTACTCAATGTCCGTTGTGAGGGTAGGGCAGTTCACAAAGTCAGGGGGTCATGGTCGTCATCAAGAGAGTCGGGGAGCCTTGGCAACTCTATCAGCCTCGCCATGGGCCGGGTGTATGTCCGCCCTTGGACGAGCACTTCTGCCGCTCTGACCTTTCCGTCGGCACCAATGATCACTTTGCTTACGCGGCCTGCCGGCCACATAGCTCGGGGTAGTGACTGGTCGATAATCATGACGACTGTACCTTCCGTCAAATTGTCTCTTTCTTTCACCCATTTCTGGCGGGTCTGTAGAGACGGTAGATAGTGGAGGAGGAAACTGTTCCAAAACTTGTCAGCCAATACTTGACTGTACCTCCACATCCTTCGGCCATTCGCTTCTTCAGGCCTGTACACTGTCTGTGGTAGCGCGGGGTCCAGCCGCCCCATCAAGAGAGTGTTGGGGGTGACTGGGTCGACATCTGCTACATCACTTGAGACGTAACCGAGGTGCTTTGAGTTCAATACTCCCTCGATCTCCGTGAGGACTGTCGTTAGGACTTCCTCCGCCACGGTCTGGGCCCCAAGCACGGCGTACAGGGCTGTCTTTATTGAACGTACTTCTCGTTCCCAAGTTCCACCGAAGTGAGGTGCATTCGGGGGGTTAAACTGGAAGTCAATCTGAGATGGAGCGAGGTGGGTCTTAAGTTCTGGGCCCATAGCTTGGAAGCTCTCTCTCAGCTCTCTTTCTCCGCCTTTGAAGTTTGTCCCGTGATCAGACAATAATATAGACGGTTTTCCTTTCCGCGATGTGAATCTCCGGAAGGCCATAAGGAATGAGTCCGTACTCATGGTTGGAAGGAGTTCTATGTGTATCGCTCGGGTGGTCATGCATTTGAATACAATACCCCACCGCTTCTCCGTCCCTCTTCCTTTCTTTACATACAGCGGGCCAAAACAGTCCATACCGGTGGAGTGAAAAGGCTTGTCGCCGAGTCGGAGGCGACAGGGGGGTAGGTCAGCCATCCGGGGTATACTGGGCTGTGCTCGCCATTTACGACAGTCTAGACAAGTCCGCTGGAAGCGTCGTACTGCTTCTCTTCCTTACAGTATCCAATAGCGACGTCTGATCTCCGCGAAGACTCTCTCTGCCCCGGCGTGGTGCACGTCCTCGTCGTATTTCTTTATGATGAGCTCTGTGACCTTGTGTCGGCTGTTTAAGACTATCGGGTACTTGACGTCATCCGTTAAGTCTGGGGCTCTCCTCAGACGACCACCCACTCTGATGAGATTATGGGCGTCGCTCTCAGGGGCTAGGTGGAGCAGTCTGCTGTCTGACGGGACTGGCTTTGATCCCTGCAGACAGTCTAGCTCGTCCGGGAACGAGTCTCTTTGGGCTCGCTGTAGCAGAAGGAGTTCTGCTTCTTCGTAGTTTGCTGCAGTAATGTCAGTAGTGGACGGAACCTCTGGGTGGTGCCACAGGAATGTCTTTAACTGCGCACTCTCAAGGGTGAGGCAGTCGTCTATGTTGGGATCTGTGGGGACGAGTGTGTGTGTCAACCCACAGAACATAGATTTCTTCTTCTCTGCCTCCTCTTCACTCGCCTCCCGTGGGGTGGGTGTAGGCCACTCTTCTTCCGGGAGCTTGAGGAACTCGGGACCGTCACTATAGAGATTGTGACGGGTGAGGTCATCCAGGGACATTCCCCGTGTGATGACGTCAGCTGGGTTCTGTTTTGTGTCCACATACCTCCAGCATGCTGCTTCTGTTAACTCTTGGATCTCTGTGATTCTGACTCCCACGAAGACCTTGTATCTACACGAATCGGACTGGATCCATGTGAGTACGGTCATGGAGTCTGACCACAGGATTGTTCTTTGCACCGGGATGGTGAGTTCACGTTGGATTAACGTGGCGAGTTGCGCTCCTGCTAGGGCCGCGCAGAGCTCTAGACGCGGGATAGATTGTTGCTTGCGGGGGGCTATTCTTGAGCGAGCCAGGATGAAGGCAGTATGTATTTCTCCTCCCTCCTCTCGGGCCCGCAGGTAGCCCACCGAACCGTAGGCTACTTCGGAGGCGTCGCTGAAGACGTGCAGGTCCATCTGACACGTCTCCGGCCTCACTGTGGGTGGGAAGTAGCTGCGGCGTATGTTGACACCTGGGAGCGAGCTGAGTTCTGTCTCCCACTTTCTCCATGTGGAGGCAAGGTGTTCGGGTATGGGATCGTCCCAGTGGAGTCGACCTTCCCTGCTCCTTGGTCAGGGGTGTGTGTCTATAATGGAGCGAGTCTGTTTTGAAGCGCCAGACTAGTCCTAATGTCATTTCTTGGGCTTCTCCTGGGATGGTCGCCATCCAGGTCTCGCTGCTTGCTGCCTTGTCCTCTGGGGAGAGGCTGCGCAGTACTTGAGGGTCGCTGCTGGCCCACTGCCGGAGATCAAAGCCGCCTTTGATCAGGGAGGCGCGGAGCTTGAGTAGGAGGGCCTCGGCTTCTTCTGGCGTCGAGACGCTTTGCAGACAGTTGTCCACGTAGAAACTATTTCCTACACTTTGTCGGACCTCTTCATCAGCTGCTGGGTCTTCTGCGACGTGTTTTTGCAGTGCGAACGTAGCACAGCATGGGCTGCATGTGGTTCCGAAAGGGAGGACTTCCCATTGATAGATGGATGGTTGCTCATCCCCGATCCTCTCTCTCCATAAGAACCGCAGCAGGGGCTTGTCCTCTTCCACTAGTCGCACCTGCAGGAACATCCCTTTGATGTCGCTGCTGATGGCCACCTTGTCCTGGCGGAAACGTAGCAACACGCCTAGTAGAGAGGGGCCGAGTGTTGGGCCGGACAAGAGCTCTTTATTCAGATTTTGTGATCCGATCTGGTAGCTGCAGTTAAACACAATCCGATCCTTGCCGTTGTGGTGGACTTTGTGGTGCGGCACGTACCATGATTCGGTCGTCTGATCGGCCTCTTTAATGTCAATTTTCTTTATGTGTCCCGCTGTGATTAGCTTGTCAATCTCAGCGCGGTACACAGTAGCTTGAGCGGGTCTCTGGCTAGGCGCCGCTCTGTGTTCGATAGATACCGCTCCGTCGCTTCTTTTGGGTCGTGGAAGGTAGGCATACCCTCTCGCCTCAGGAGTGGAGTTGCGTATCTCATCACTCCGTTGACTTTGACTCTCTTTGTCCCCTGCTCGAGGAGGGCTATAGCATAAATGTCTTCCTTGGAACGAATGTGTTTCTTTTCGTTCTTAAAGGGCATTGTCTCTAGTGTCCATAGCCTCTCAACGTGCTGTAGGAGGGTGGTGTCTTCTTCTGTCACTCTGGAGTGGAGGCAGCGAGTGGCTGCTGTTCGGTTGGGAGACCTAGAGAGGGGGCCTTGTAGTGTCCATCCTAGGCGGGTCTCAACTGCTGCTGGACAGCCTCTGGGCCCAGTGTGGACCCGGTCCATCGGGACGATGAGGTGTGCATGGTCGGATCCTATCAGCAGGGTCGGGGTGGCACCGTCTATGAGCGGTATAGGTAGTTGACGCAGGTGCACATATTTATCCATCAGTTTGGCGATGGGGTAGGTGTACTGCGACAGGCCTATGTCTTGGCTGGTGAAAGCGTTAGTGATCCTATACCGTCTCTCTGGCTGCCCGCTTGCTGCGATAGTGAAGGAGACGTTCTCGCCCTTGATCGTCTTCAGGTCTCTTCTTATTGTCCGAATCGTCATTGTTTCTTCGCTCCCCCGCAGCCCCAGCTGGGCCGCAGCGGACGCGAGGAGAAGGGTCTTCTCTGACCCGTCGTCAAGGACGGTGTAGGTGTCCATGACATTGTTCTCGTAACTCAATGTTACGCGGACCACCTTCAAGAGCACCCGGGCGCCCCCGCTGCTGGCGGGGTCAATGTACATAACACTTGCCTTTGTGCTGCTTGAGGGTGCAGGCTTTCTTCTGTTGCTGTCATGTAAAACGTCCAAGTGGGCTCCGTCACACCGACTACACCTCTTCTTTAAGCGGCACTCGGCTGCCATGTGACTGCGCGCACATCGGTAACAGCGGCGGTTGGACTTTATCCATTGACTCACCTCGTCGGCGGTCATCTTCTTGAACGTGTCACAGTGTGACAGCCAGTGTTCCTTTTCGCAGTACGGGCATACAATCTTCCACTTCTCTTTCATCGAGGGGGTACTGTGGTTCTTGTTGCTCGGTACTGATTCGGCTTGGTGCATGACGGTCACCAGCCTGCGGCCATCGTTTGCTCTCCTAGGTCCCTCTCTGGAGCTTGGCGCGCTCCGCACGAACGTATCCAATCGTAGGCTGTTGACTTCTCTCGCCAGGAAGTCGGCTAGGTCTAGGAGGGATGGCTCGGGATCGTTAGGATCACGGTGGTCTCTTTGCCGCCTGAAGCGCTCTTGTCGGGCGGGCGGAAGCTTCTCTAATATCCTCTCAACATTAGAGTTCGCGTACAGTTCATGCATACCCTTTTCCTTTTGTGCCCCCAGCATCCCTACCAGGGATTGTACCTTGATAGACAGGTCATCTAATGAGCGATTGTCTGTGGCTGGGGGTAGACGGTCAATATTCCTTATCTCTTGTATTACGTAGTCCCATATGCGTCCATAACGTTGGTCGAGGGCTGCTAGAGCCGCGGTGTATGGGGTAGTAGAGGTGGAATATGCCAGCGCTATATTGTGCGCTCTGGGCACCTTCAGGTGCTTGAGTAGGATAGCATACTTGTACGGTTCATCTGGTACATCGGACATCATTGTCTCTAAGCACATTCGTAGCTCTGTGTACTGTGCTCTGTTCTCGTGTGTGAAGTCCGGGAACGTTGGTGTGCCAAGGTACGATGCCATGGATGGCTGGCACATCGGTGAGCGTTGGAGGAGAGGCCTCCTAGGCGAGTCTCCTCTTACGTGTCGTGGTGGGCTGGTACCTGTCGGGTACCAAGGCCTGTGTACCCAGGTGCTGTTCCTCGGGGCTGGTCGTGCGTCAAGCTCACCCGTGAATTGAGTCAGGGGTCTGTAGTGCAGAGCCGCGGGGGTAAAGTCTGGGCTGTACTGGACCTCCTGGTCCTGTGGAGTACGATGCTGCTGTTGGGCTTGACTTTCCTCCTCTCCCTCTTCTTCTTCCTCTGCCAGGTCATCTAGATCCTGTAATCTTCTATTTAGTCTCTCAGCCGCGTAGGCCGGTTCTTCCCTGTTGCTGGGTCTCACATGGACCGGTCGGGGAAGGGGTTCGGAGAGGGGTATAGGCTCTCTCTGTTGGCCGGGCTCAGGGTTGCTTGATCGGGTAGGGGAGGGTGCCCTAGACCCTTGTCTTGATGAGGCCCTGGAGCTCCGTGCGGAGGGAGGGGGGGTTACCCTGGCAATCAGTTGCTCCATTATCTGCGCTTGTAATCGGTCGCGCTCGGCTTCGCGCTTGATGTGAGCGAGGTCGCGCTCTGCTTCGCGCTGGGCTTGGGCTGCGTTGCGCTGTGCATTGGCGGCTCCGCGCTGTGCATTGCCGGCTCCGCGCTGTGCATCGGCGGCGGCGCGCTGGGCTTCGGCGCGGTCTCTTTCCATATTCTCTTCCGTCTGGAGGCGTCTAGTCTCTAGGCGTATGCGGTCGTCGTCACTCCGTTGCTGCGCCTGGAAGCGCTCTCGCTCGATCGCAGAGTGTTCGCGTTCACTAAGGGCTTGCGCTTGGAGTTGCGCGTGGAAGCGTTCTCTTTGGTCTGCAGATTGTTCGCGCTCACTTAGTTGTTGAGCCTGCAGGCGGTCTCTTTCCATGGTAGAGTGTTCGCGCTCACTTTGGTGTTGCGCGCGGAGGCGCTCTTGTTCCATGGAAGAATGTTCGCGCTCGCTAAGCGCCTGTGCTTGGAGTCGATCGCGTTCGGTTGAGGCTGCCAGGGTGGCGTTAAAGGCCTGCAATAGCATCTTGTCCGCCTCGCTGGGGGAAGACACTGATGGAGGTGATCGGCTTCTGGCAGTGCTCGTTGGAGATCCGTTCTCCTGTCGCGCTCCGAGGAGGTCCATCTCCTGGGTGCGCGTCTCTTCTGGTGGTGGGTCGGGCTCCGTCCCTGGAGGGCTTTCTTTATCCTGGAGCTCTCCGGGGACTACCTCGTCGACGTTGGCGGGGGGTAAAGTCATGTCAGGTCCCTCCTGGTCCCCCCCGTGAGCTTGGTCAGTTACGTTAGAACCCACTAGGGTCTCTACTGGCGGGGTCGCCTGGTCGGTAGGGTTTGGCATACTTTTACTATCCGCTTTTTCCGCGTTTAACGTCTGCATAAAGCTAGGTAGTAGACTGGCAGCGTAGTCCTCTAGGTAATGAGGTGGCTGCCGTCTGCGCTGCGGGCGATCTAACTTAGGAGAACCGTTTGTGGAGTGTTCATCATTGGCCATGTCAATATTAATATTATATTAATATTACGCTAGTTACGCTCCGGCTAGAAGGACCAATTGTAACTGAGGGGTACAATTCCCTGACTGTATTGAATAAGTATGGTATCATTAAACCACTACTGTCTTATGTACATTACTACTGGCCATACAGTACACAGGTATATGAGATGAACACTTCCACAATGACACGGTTCCACAACAAATCTTGGTTAGAATAATATTTATTAGCAGCACGAAGATTATCTTACATTACTTGAGAATTAGAGTCGCGCTTGTAAGGCGAAGAATGTGCATGAATAGATCAAGAGCGTAAGTCCATTAGAATATTACGCAGGAGATAATGAATACCACCTGTATTATAGGAATTATATCTATGGTACACTAGTAGGGCAGCGGGAGATACTAGTAGGGTCCCTCCGGTTGTAGGCCAGCAGGGGAGAGGATTTGTCGGTAACGAAAGTCTGGGTCAACGAAGAACAAGGAGACTCCAGGTACAGGAGACAGTGCAATATTCTCTTGATCCGCAGACGAACCACAGCTATTCTCCGGTATGCAGTGCAGCATGAAGGAAAGCTAGCCAGCCTCAGGCGTCCTAGAGGCGGGCTCGACGATGCTCCTCACAGGGTAAATCCCACACAATTGTGGGTGTAGACGATTCTCCGCTCCATCAGATACAGGACCAAAGCAAATATAATCCAGCCGAAAAGGGCTCTGTAGTCGTCGGGTAGGTTATCCAGTGTACATATCCACACGGTCCTCGTCTAGGGCTCCTCGGATGACGGCGCCAGGTTAAGCCGCCCAGCCTGGATGCGTGTTACTGTTCCGCAACAGTAAGTGACTTCCGGGGTAGGCCTGATTGGCCCCGACAGGCACGTGATGCGCAACTTTCTCTGCCGCGCGGCAGAGCTTGCGGAATGATGTAACCGTCCAAATCCGCTATGACTTTCATTCAGCGCTTTAGCTCACCTCGCAGAGCAGTCGTCCTGCGATCCTGCGGTCCGTTGTTGACGAGTTCGAATCCCATCGAATTAATTTTTTTTAACGTGATTTTTTTTTTAACGTGTATTCTTTCGCCGGTTAAGGTTAGGCATGGTTAAGGTTAAGGTTAGGCATTGTTTCGGAGTTGGTTAAGGTTAGAACGGTTAAGTTTAGGCGCTGTTAAGGAGCTGGTTAAGGTTAGAGTTTGTGTTAGAGAATGGCAATATTCTTTCTATGGTTAAGGTTAGGCATGGTTAAGGTTAAGGTTAAGGTTAGGCATTGTTTCGGAGTTGGTTAAGGTTAGAACGGTTAAGTTTAGGCGCTGTTAAGGAGCTGGTTAAGGTTAGAGTTTGTGTTAGAGAATGGCAATAGACAGCCTATTTCCGCGCGACAGCTCTCAGCAGCCTCGTTGCGCGTCCTGAGTTTGCCGCGTCACGTGCCTGTCGGGGCCAATCAGGCCTACCCGGAAGTCACTTACTGTTGCGGAACCGGTACACGCAGCCTGGATAAGCACACTAGCTAGGTACGAGGAAGCGTTGGTAATGCTGGTCACTGTAGAACGGTGGCCGCACGATACACTATACTTAAATAGACTATTACTGAATAATAGAATAGGTCGAACTCGACAGTACAGCGTTAAACTCTGATACTTCAGCTATTAATTCGCACGCGGTCTCAAGGCTCTATTTCGGGGCAAAACGGGCCCACTTCACAGCACGTTGTATCGTGGTGTGAGGCTTCAACTTATTGGGTAACATACTTCTGTATTCACCTGCGCCGTATTTATACGTTAGGTGAACAATCTAGTACCAGCCTTATTTCTGTCTCGTATTCTTGCGCAGAGCCGATCATGTTCAGGCATGTCTTTGGCGGTGACTTTGAACTAGACCTTGGGGGTATGGCCGTGGCGCCTAAGGGATCGCTGTCCAATAGGAGAACGAAATATTATGGTCTGTACTAGGTAAAAGGGATATTCCGTGTATATGTACAAAGAATACACAAGGGATATCAGACGATATACAAATACTATGCAATATATATCAAGTAATAAATATATATATTCGGTTTAATCTGATCCTTCGTAACAGTATACATAAGGTGCAGTATACATAAGGTGCAATATACATAAGGTGCGGTATACATAAGGTGCAGTATACATAAGGTGCAGTATACACAAGGTGCAGTATACACAGTTGCAGTATACATAAGGTGCGGTATACATAAGGTGCGGTATACATAAGGTGCAGTATACATAAGGTGCAGTATACATAAGGTGCAGTATACATAAGGTGCAGTATACACAGGTGCAGTATACATAAGGTGCAGTATACATAAGGTGCAGTATACATAAGGTGCAGTATACACAGGTGCAGTATACATAAGGTGCAGTATACATAAGGTGCAGTATACATAAGGTGCAGTATACATAAGGTGCAGTATACATAAGGTGCAGTATACACAGGTGCAGTATACATAAGGTGCAGTATACATAAGGTGCAGTATACACAGGTGCAGTATACATAAGGTGCAGTATACACAAGGTGCAGTATACACAGGTGCAGTATAGACAGGTGCAGTATACATAAGGTGCAGTATACACAGGTGCAGTATACATAAGGTGCAGTATACATAAGGTGCAGTATACACAGGTGCAGTATACATAAGGTGCAGTATACATAAGGTGCAGTATACATAAGGTGCAGTATACACAGGTGCAGTATACATAAGGTGCAGTATACACAGGTGCAGTATACATAAGGTGCAGTATACACAGGTGCAGTATACATAAGATGCAGTATACACAGGTGCAGTATACATAAGGTGCAGTATACATAAGGTGCAGTATACACTAGGTGCAGTATACATAAGGTGCAGTATACATAAGGTGCAGTATACATAAGGTGCAGTATACATAAGGTGCAGTATACATAAGGTGCAGTATACACAGGTGCAGTATACATAAGGTGCAGTATACACAAGGTGCAGTATACACAGGTGCAGTATAGACAGGTGCAGTATACATAAGGTGCAGTATACACAGGTGCAGTATACATAAGGTGCAGTATACATAAGGTGCAGTATACACAGGTGCAGTATACATAAGGTGCAGTATACATAAGGTGCAGTATACATAAGGTGCAGTATACACAGGTGCAGTATACATAAGGTGCAGTATACACAGGTGCAGTATACATAAGGTGCAGTATACACAGGTGCAGTATACATAAGATGCAGTATACACAGGTGCAGTATACATAAGGTGCAGTATACATAAGGTGCAGTATACACTAGGTGCAGTATACATAAGGTGCAGTATACATAAGGTGCAGTATACATAAGGTGCAGTATACATAAGGTGCAGTATACACAGGTGCAGTATACATAAGGTGCAGTATACATAAGGTGCAGTATACATAAGGTGCAGTATACATAAGGTGCAGTATACATAAGGTGCAGTATACATAAGGTGCAGTATACACAGGTGCAGTATACATAATGTGCGGTATACATATGTTGCAGTATACACAGTTGCAGTATAAGGTGCAGTATACATAAGGTGCAGTATACACAGGTGCAGTATACATAAGGTGCAGTATACACAAGGTGCAGTATACACAAGGTGCAGTATACATAAGGTGCAATATACACAGGTGCAGTATACATAAGGTGCAGTATACATAAGGTGTAGTATACACAGGTGCAGTATACATAAGGTGCAGTATACATAAGGTGCAGTATACACAAGGTGCAGTATACATAAGGTGCAGTATACACAGGTGCAGTATACATAAGGTGCAGTATACATAAGGTGCAGTATACACTGGTGCAGTATACATATGGTGCAGTATACATAAGGTGCAGTATACATTAGGTGCAGTATACATTAGGTGCAGTATACATAAGGTGCAGTATACACAGGTGCAGTATACATAAGGTGCAGTATACATAAGGTGCAGTATACACAGGTGCAGTATACATAAGGTGCAGTATACACAAGGTGCAGTATACACAAGGTGCAGTATACACAAGGTGCAGTATACATAAGGTGTGAGGTTTTGTCCGCTGCTCACCTACTCGCTCTGTTCCTTTAAGCCTACTCGCTCTGTTCCTTTAGTTTTCTGTTAATCAATTGCATTCTCCTATTCACACGCTTCTTCCCGTAGACGCCGTTTGATTGGTGCTTCCCCAACCACACGCTTGTCAATCTCATCCCGCAGCTGTCACAGCTTGTCATTAAGCATTCCTCTGATTATATATACCCCGATTCCCCATCAAGTGTTGTTGGATCGTTTTGATATATTATCAGCATTTGCTGTTCCTTCCTTGCCTGCTGTTTTTCCCTGTGCATTGCCTCCCAGGATATTCAAGAAGTATTCCGCTTGGACAACCCGTTCCCCGTGGCGACGCGCTCGCCCTGTTTGATCCTGTTCTCTTTACGCACAGCGCCTGGGTGAGTTTTGCAAGACTTTCTTTGACCCTATCGTTTTTCGTGTGTGTTAAACACTGAAGAGATCCTGCTTTTTGTCAGACTGTCACTCACCCTGTGCCTGTATTTTGGATTGTTCTTTTTGGATAATATTTGCTTGAACATCGCTCACTGTGTGTATTCACACCGAAGATATTATCACTTGGATTATTATTGGGACTTCGCTCACTGTGTGTATTCACACCGAAGATATTATCACTTGGATTATTATTGGGACTTCGCTCACTGTGTGTATTAGCACCGAAGATTCTATCACGTGGATTGTTGTTGGGACGTTGCTCACAGTGTGTATTTACACCGAAGATTCTGTCACTGGATTATCTGTTTTGGGACAAGTCACTTCTCCTGTCACCTGCTCTGTTCCCAACTGTACTCAGAGCTAACCCGCTCTCTCTCTCCCTCTCTGTCACCACCTCGGGGAGCTGCCGAGAGGAATCTGCAGAGCGGCTCTGACGTCACAGTCTAATCCTCGGACGAACCATCCCGGGAGAAGCTGCAGAGCAGCAACATTCGTCTATGCTTGTATCCCAGTCTTTGTTTGTTCTCAACCAAGTTATTGCTGCTATTTTGTGAAATAAAACAAGCCCTAGTTTTTGGCAACTCTGAAACAACTCTCTTTGTGTCGTTAGCATTTGGGGTCGGTGTCAAACCATAACATTACGATCCAACCAAAATGACGACCCCAGCCGACACAGAGAGAGTCAGAACAGCACTAGCTAATCAGATCGAGTTGACCAAGGATCACAGTCACCAACTAGAGAGGGCTGCGGCTGCGGTGCATGATCTCAGGGAACAGGTCCAGCCTATTCATGGGTCCCTGGCCGCTCTGGCAGGACAACAGTCAAGTATACTCCTTCATCTTCACACGCTGAGCGACACCGTTAACACTTTAATTGTACCCCCACTTCCTTCAGGAGCATCCCCCGCAGCCCCAGCAGGGCACACGCTTCCCGATCCCGCACCTCGGGAACCCCGTCTCTCCGTCCCACGGCTGTTTGACGGCAATCCCGAGTAGTGTGCCACATTCATCATGCAATGTGAGTTGGTTTTCCGTCATCAACCCAGTCGATTCACTTCTAGAGGAGCCCAAGTGGCCTATATGACAAACTTGCTCTCAGGCCGGGCTGCCCAGTGGGTCACTTCCTCCTGGGCAATGGATGCAGATTTTTGTTTCTCCTATCCAGACTTCGTGGCTGAGCTCCGCAGGGTGTTCCACCACCCAGCCCGTGGTCTGGATCCTGGAGCCCGGTTGGGTACCTTCCGACAGGGGAGCGGCGGGGTAACAGACTACGTCCTGGAGTTTCGACTGGCGGCGGTGGAGAGTGGTTGGAACGACCCAGCACTTCGCCTAACCTTCATGAGGGGGCTCAGTGACGCAGTCAGGGACCAGCTCGCGACCCGGGAGGAGCCTGACTCCCTCGAGGACCTGTTCAGCCTCGCCATCCGCATCGACGGACGCCTCCAGGAGAGAAGGCGTGAGAGGACCCGACTGGTACCTCCTGAGGGACCCCGGACCCCCCGTACTCATGACGTTTCTACTGGTCGCCCTGCCCTCAACACGACTGGTGGTAGCGTACCCTCCCGTTCGGTTCGCGAGGAGGAACCCATGCAGCTGGGACGCTCTCATCTGAGCCAGGCTGAACGTGAGGCGAGGTTCAGGTCCGGTCTCTGCCTCTACTGCGGTCGGGAGGGACACCGAATCGCCAACTGCCCCACCCGGCCAAAAGATCAGGCTCGCCGAGACCCCGGGAAATCCTGGTGAGCCGTTTTTCCCATTCCCAGAGCCGCGCACCACCTGGCCATCTGATGAGCGTCACCCTGGCCTGGTCGGACCAACGGGCCACGGTGGAGGCACTCATCGACTCTGGGGCAGACGAGAGTTTCCTCGACTTCGAGTTTGCTACCCGGGCCAACATTCCACTTGAGGACCTTGTGAGGCCTTTGGAGATCTTTGCATTGGACCAACACCGCCTGGCCGACATCTCTCAACGCACCTGCCCAGTCGTGCTGACCATCGCTGGGAACCACGTTGAGAGAATCCAGTTCCTTATCACCCGATCCCCTCTCGTCCCGGTGGTCCTGGGTAGGCCCTGGCTCGCGCTGCACGAGCCCCACATCGCCTGGTCCTCCGGTACCATCAAGGGCTGGAGCTCCTCCTGTCACGCCCAGTGTCTACAGGCGGCGTCCTGTCCCCCGCCCCGGAGGCCCGCTGGTGAGTCGCCTCCGGACTCTTCATCCATACCTCCCGAGTACCACGACCTCTTGGAGGTTTTCAGTAAGTCCAGGGCTCAGGCCCTTCCACCCCACCGCCCTTACGACTGCGCCATCGACCTCCGCCAAGGGGCTCCCCTTCCCGGCAGCCGCCTCTACAGTCTGACCGTTCCGGAGAAGAAGGCGATGGATCAGTACATCTCTGAGTCCTTGGAAGCAGGACTCATTCGGCCTTCCTCCTCCCCGGTGGCGGCCGGTTTCTTCTTTGTTGGGAAGAAGGACGGGGACCTTCGACCCTGCATCGACTATCGCCAGCTCAACGAGATCACCATCAAGAACAAGTACCCTCTTCCTCTCATGAACTCCACCTTCGAGCCTCTCACCCAGGCCACCGTCTTTACCAAGCTGGACCTCCGGAGTGCCTACCATCTTGTCCGTATCCGTGAGGGCGATGAATGGAAGACCGCCTTCAAGACCCCCAGGGGCCACTACGAGTACCTGGTGATGCCGTTCGGCCTCACCAACGCCCCGGCGGTATTCCAGGCACTCATGAACGACGTCCTTCGTGACATGCTGGAGGTGTTTGTGGTGGTGTACCTGGACGACATCCTCATCTTCTCCAGGACCCTCGAGGAGCACATCCAGCATGTCCGCCGTGTGCTAGAGCGCCTCCTCCACAATCGGCTCTTCGTCAAGGCGGAGAAGTGCCGTTTCCACTCCGACTCCGTCGACTACCTGGGCTTCATCGTTGAGAAGGGCTTGACCCGAGTGGATCCTCGCAAGATCCAAGCTGTGGAGGAATGGCCTGAACCCACCACTCGGAAGGAGTTACAGAGTTTCCTCGGGTTCGCCAACTTCTACCGAAGGTTCATCCGGAACTACAGTCAAGTGGCGGAGCCACTTACCAGACTGACCTCTCCCGCTCTGCCGTTCGACTGGTCCCCAGCGGCATGTGCTGCGTTCCGCTCCCTCAAGAAGAAGTTCACTTCCGCCCCGATCTTGCTCCACCCTGACCCCAAGAGACAGTTCATTGTAGAGGTGGACGCCTCGGATACTGGACTGGGGGCTGTCTTATCCCAGCGTTCGGCAACAGACCAGAAGGTACATCCTTGCGCCTTCTACTCGCGTCGGTTCCTCCCTGCCGAGAGGAACTACGACACCGGCAATCGGGAGCTGCTGGCGGTCGTGGCTGCGTTGGAGGAGTGGCGTCATTGGCTTGAGGGGGCCGAGGAGCCATTTACCATCTGGACGGACCACAAGAACCTGACGTTCATCCGCGCTTCCAAGCGCCTCAACGGTCGGCAGGCAAGATGGGCCAGCTTCCTCAGTCGGTTCGACTTCTCGCTGACTTTTCGTCCTGGTTCCCGCAACACGAAGGCCGACTCCCTGTCCCGGTTACACTCCAAGGGGGCTCCACCCTCTGAGGATCCGACTCCCATCCTCCCGGAGGCCAGGGTGGTTGGAGCCATCACCTTGGGCATCGAGGGGGTGGTTAGACGTGCCCTACGCTTCCAGCGTGCTCCAAGCAACGTTCCGATTCATCGTCTCTTCGTCCCCGACTCTGTCCGGTCCCGGGTGCTGCTATGGGGCCATACCAGCCGGTTCGCCTGCCACCCGGGCGTTCATCGCACGTTCTCCTTCCTGGCTCGTCGTTTCTGGTGGCCCACCATGCGGAACGACGTCAAGGAGTTCGTATTGGCCTGCGCGGTCTGTGCCCGCAGCAAGGCCTCGCACCAGGCACCCTCCGGGCTTTTACAGCCACTTCCCGTTCCGAGCCGTCCTTGGTCACATGTGGCGCTAGACTTCGTCACAGGTCTTCCCTCCTCCCAGGGGAACACTTGCCTTCTGACCGTGGTGGATCGATTCAGCAAGGGGGTTCACCTCGTGGCCCTTTCCAAGCTCCCCTCGGCGGCCGAGACGGCGGACCTCCTGACTCACCACGTGTTCCGCCTTCATGGTATTCCCCAGGACATCGTCTCTGACCGGGGGCCCCAGTTCACCTCCCAGGTATGGCGGGCTTTTTGCAAGGGATTGGGGGCGACGGTCAGTCTTTCCTCTGGTTATCATCCCCAGACTAACGGACAAACGGAGAGGATGAACCAGAGCGTGGAGTCTGCTCTTCGGTGTGTGGCAGCCGAGAGACCAGCTTCCTGGAGCCGTTTCCTTCCCTGGGTCGAGTACTCCATCAATTCCATGGTCAGTTCCGCCACCGGCCTCTCGCCATTTGAGGTTTCCCTGGGCTACCAACCGCCTCTTTTCCCCGCACAGGAGACGGAGGTGGCAGTTCCCTCCGTGCAGGTCCACCTCGACCGCTGCCGACGGGTCTGGGAGATCACCAGGACCGCGCTGCTCCGGACATCTGAGCGTGCCTGTCGTGGGGCCGACCGGCGCCGGGTTCCCGCGCCGACTTACCACCCTGGGCAGAGGGTGTGGCTTTCCGCGAAGGACCTCCCGCTTCGGTCCTCGGCCAAGAAGCTTAACCCCCGTTTCGTCGGACCTTTCGAGGTTCTGAAGGTACTCAGTCCGGCGGCCCTGCGTCTTAAACTTCCTGCGTCCATGCACATTCACCCCGTTTTCCATGTCTCCCGGGTTAAGCCCGTCTCCCTCAGTCCCCTGATGCCTCCAGCTCCTGATCCTCCGCCTCCCGAGATGGTGGATGGTCACCCCCAGTGGCAGGTCCGCCGGTTGATGGGCGTTCGACGGCGGGGTCGGGGGTTCCAGTACCTGGTGGACTGGGAGGGTTACGGCCCGGAAGAGCGGAGCTGGGTCTCCCGACAGCTCATCGTGGATCCCGGCTTGATCACTGACTTCCATCGTGCCCATCCTGACGAGCCGGGTCGGCCTGGTCGCGTGTAGCTTTATGCCAAGCAAGCAGTGCAAAAATTTACCGTAGTGGCGTGCAGTAATGCGCCTTTCATTTTCCGCCGCCCAGCGCCCAGGTCGCGCGGAAATAGGCTGTCTATTGCCATTCTCTTTGACAAACTCTAACCTTAACCAGCTCCTTAACAGCGCCTAAACTTAACCGTTCTAACCTTAACCAACTCCGAAACAATGCCTAACCTTAACCTTAACCTTAACCATGCCTAACCTTAACCATAGAAATTATATTGCCATTCTCTTTGACAAACTCTAACCTTAACCAGCTCCTTAACAGCGCCTAAACTTAACCGTTCTAACCTTAACCAACTCCGAAACAATGCCTAACCTTAACCTTAACCTTAACCATGCCTAACCTTAACCGGCGAAAGAATACACGTTAAAAAAAAATCACGTTAAAAAATATTTTCAATGGGATTCGAACTCGCCAGCAAACGAGCCATAGGATCCACAGCCATGTGGCCTTGCCAATTGAGCTATTTCTAGATACTGAATAAGGGGCGGTGACTTATATATATTGAGCTCCGCTCGTGTCGAACCAAGGCGGGATCTCATGCGCATGCGCGGGCACCTCGCGCGAGCACGCCGGCGCACGCACGCACCTGAGCGAGCACGCCGCCGCCGGTGCACGCACGGTAGCATTTGTCTAAGCGGGGCCTGAAAAGAAGGGCGCTTTACCGCACTGGCGTGCGGTGACGAATGCGGAAGCATTTTTGCACTGCTTGCTTGGCATTAAGGAAAACGCGGCCTGGTCGCCGGGTGGCTCCCGTGGAGGGGGGGGTACTGTGAGGTTTTGTCCGCTGCTCACCTACTCGCTCTGTTCCTTTAAGCCTACTCGCTCTGTTCCTTTAGTTTTCTGTTAATCAATTGCATTCTCCTATTCACACGCTTCTTCCCGTAGACGCCGTTTGATTGGTGCTTCCCCAACCACACGCTTGTCAATCTCATCCCGCAGCTGTCACAGCTTGTCATTAAGCATTCCTCTGATTATATATACCCCGATTCCCCATCAAGTGTTGTTGGATCGTTTTGATATATTATCAGCATTTGCTGTTCCTTCCTTGCCTGCTGTTTTTCCCTGTGCATTGCCTCCCAGGATATTCAAGAAGTATTCCGCTTGGACAACCCGTTCCCCGTGGCGACGCGCTCGCCCTGTTTGATCCTGTTCTCTTTACGCACAGCGCCTGGGTGAGTTTTGCAAGACTTTCTTTGACCGTATCGTTTTTCGTGTGTGTTAAACACTGAAGAGATCCTGCTTTTTGTCAGACTGTCACTCACCCTGTGCCTGTATTTTGGATTGTTCTTTTTGGATAATATTTGCTTGAACATCGCTCACTGTGTGTATTCACACCGAAGATATTATCACTTGGATTATTATTGGGACTTCGCTCACTGTGTGTATTCACACCGAAGATATTATCACTTGGATTATTATTGGGACTTCGCTCACTGTGTGTATTAGCACCGAAGATTCTATCACGTGGATTGTTGTTGGGACGTTGCTCACAGTGTGTATTTACACCGAAGATTCTGTCACTGGATTATCTGTTTTGGGACAAGTCACTTCTCCTGTCACCTGCTCTGTTCCCAACTGTACTCAGAGCTAACCCGCTCTCTCTCTCCCTCTCTGTCACCACCTCGGGGAGCTGCCGAGAGGAATCTGCAGAGCGGCTCTGACGTCACAGTCTAATCCTCGGACGAACCATCCCGGGAGAAGCTGCAGAGCAGCAACATTCGTCTATGCTTGTATCCCAGTCTTTGTTTGTTCTCAACCAAGTTATTGCTGCTATTTTGTGAAATAAAACAAGCCCTAGTTTTTGGCAACTCTGAAACAACTCTCTTTGTGTCGTTAGCATTTGGGGTCGGTGTCAAACCATAACATAAGGTGCAGTATACACAGGTGCAGTATACATAAGGTGCAGTATACATAAGGTGCAGTATACACAAGGTGCAGTATACATAAGGTGCAGTATACACAAGGTGCAGTATACATAAGATGCAGTATACACAATGTGCAGTATACACAAGGTGTAGTATACATAAGATGCAGTATACACAAGGTTCAGTATACATAAGATGCAGTATACACAAGGTGCAGTATACATAAGGTGCAGTATACACAAGGTGCAGTATACATAAGATGCAGTATACATCAGGTGCAGGATACATAAAGTGCAGTATACAGTAAGTAAAAACTAACCTTATTACTTACTGTCTTTTTACTATTATATACCCTACTACCATTATGCTACCATTATCTTTATAATATGTCTATACTACTATGATGTACCCTTCCTGGTGAATTGTTGTTCACAGTCTGTAAGTCTCTTTGGATAAGAGCGTTCAGCTAAATGACTAAATGTGAATTGGACATGTGTGGATACTCACCACGGGAGGGTATCTGTACAGAGACGCATCACTGAGGCTGATAGGAACGTAGCTCTCTCTGTCTGCATCTCTGCTGTTTGTTATCCTGATGTACAGCTCTGCACTGTCCAACTGTAGGAGGCAGGGAGACACACACACACACACACACACACACACACACACACACACACACACACACACACACACACACACACACACACACACACCATCTTGGTCTACACCTGTCCTACAACTACCGGACAGAGAATGAATGCATGCAAAGTTAACTCATGCATCGAATGAGGATAGAGAAGAGAAGAGGCGAGGAGAGGAGAGGAGAGGAGAGGAGAGGAGAGGAGAGGAGAGGAGAGAAGAGAAGAGAAGAGAAGAGAAGAGAAGAGAAGAGAAGAGAAGAGAAGAGAAGAGAAGAGGAGAGGAGAGGAGAGGAGAGGAGAGGAGAGGAGAGGAGAGGAGAGGAGAGGAGAGAGGAGAATAGAAGAGGAGATAAGAGAAGAGAAGAGAAGAGAAGAGAAGAGAAGAGAAGAGAAGAGAAGAGAGGAGAATAGAAGAGGAGATAAGAGAAGAGGAGATAAGAGAAGAGAGGAGAAGAGAAGAGAAGAGAAGAGAAGAGGAGAGGAGAGGAGAGGAGAGGAGAGGAGAGGAGAGGAGAGGAGAGGAGAAGAGAGAAGAAAAGAGGAGAGGTGAGGAGAGGAGACTTTTGATATTTTGAGGAATTTTTGATATTCTTTATTAAAACATCTCAACTTAAAGAATTGCCAGTAGAGACAAAAAAATCCTCACGGCATCTTCATAAAACCAACCTACACACACACACACACACACACACACACACACACACACACACACACACACACACACACACACACACACACACACACACACACACACACACACACACACACACACTCACACACGCTCGCTCACCTGCACACACCCACACACCAATATATCATAACATTTTCCTTCAGCGCACATAGACACAATTCACACAGTCAAATGCATATGCTCAGCCCCTCCTCCCCCACAGTACATATTGCATTCCCCAGTCCCCAGGATTCCAGCACCCCCTGCCATCACCCAGCACCCCCTGCCATCACCCAGCACCCCCTGCCATCACCCAGCACCCCCTGCCATCACCCAGCACCCCCTGCCACTGATGCTGCCTGACGTCCTGCAGGGACCTGATGTTTTTGACCTTCATGCAGGTTATGTAGAGAGCCTTGCCACATGCCAGGCTAAACTGCCCCAAGCTGGGGGTGGTAAAAGACAACCTCCTTGGAAGGTCGTAAGAGAAAGCCAACGACACTTACCCCCGGATTCACCAACGCGTGGAGAGGTTCTCTTAACTTGCCAAATGATCACAGCTGCGAACCCCTGAATCATCGTACGTCACTCATTCACAAGCTGGGGAGCGCGTTCCCGTTTACTTAATTTGCATACAGACACGCCTCTCCAGCTCATTATAATGCGCGGGCCGTGCGCAAAATAAGGGTCAGCATTACCCTGTATTCAACAAGCGAGGAAGTGCTTTGCGACGAATCAAAATGAGATTCGATTAAAATGTATTGTCATCATACAGCACACTATACCTATAGTGGAATAGACTGTATTAATATTCCATATTTATACTGTCTTGTTGCACGCTCCTAGCCACCTGCTGCAGTGTGCGCGCGTATAGTCTACGTGTGTAATAAATGAACAGTAGGCTTATATTATTCTAATGACTCGTTTTATTAGAAGATCACAGATACTGCGCTGCCTGTAACGTTCTGGGTTTCGGTCCTCTCCCAGGACTGGAAACCCTACCGCCATTCTGGAGTATTCAGTACATCACCCTGTTCTCTGTATTAACACTGATTGACTGTCACCTGTGGTTTGCTGTCACTAATTGCTGCGTGTGGTATGCTGGGAATTTGGCCATATAGTAATCTCATGTTCTCTATCTTTTGTCGGATCTTCAAACAGAACCTGCGAGCAGTCGGCCACAGGACAAGTAATGGACCCGCTTGTCGCTGTTGATATTATTTAATTATTTTCCTTAAGTACCCTCAGTTGACGCCTGGCGTCTCTTTTGTTTGTAACTTTATCTTGCTCTAGTGATTCTGATAATAAAAAGAACACGCATTTTGAGAAGAGCAACCACATCTCCGTCTCCTTATTACCTTCTACTATTGGAACTCAACTCATACCTTGAATCGTAAGTTCTACTACAGTACTCATTCCTGAACCGGCAAATAGAATAGAGGACTGCGGCCCTCAGCCATTGATGTCCAGACCAGAAGAAATCCACCAGCTTCCTCTGGATGTCTGCCAGGAAGCCTCTGGGGGGGTTAAGAACAGCCAGCCAATGCCACAGAGAGGAAGCCACCAGGTTGTTAACTATGAGCACCCTCCCTCTGCAGGATATCTGCGATAGCAGCCACTTCCACCTCGACAACCTAGCCACCATTGTTTGTGCTACGCCCTCCCAGTTTTTGCTGACCCACCCCTCTGAACCCAGATATACCCCGAAAAGCTTGAGGCCATTCTCACCCCACTGTAGCTCCCCTGGTAACTGTGGTAATGTCAGGCCCTTCCGTGTCTATACTTTCCGCAACGGAGCTCGGTTTTCCGGGTTCCTCTGATTGGCCCCACGTGACCCGCGCTAGCACGGCCCCTTATCCACCGCTGCCGCTGCCCCTACAGCTCGCCGCTGTGTTGCAGCGCAGAGACGCTCGCTTCCTGAGTCAAGAAACGCGCCACTCTGAGTCAAGAAACGCGCTGTTGGTAACACCACCCACTTCAATGACAGAGCTCTCTTGTTTAATAATATTGTCGCGTCATCTTAATATGCTGCTTATGCAGTTATCAGCTGTATTTGGCATAGACGCCTGAGTCAAGAAACGCTATTGTCGCGCCCGCCACTCTGAGTCAAGAAACGCAGTCATCTTAATATGCTGCTTATGCAGTTATCAGCTAGCTGACTAAATGTAAATCTTATGCAACGCCAGTCAAGAAACGACCGCCTCAGCAGCATCACGCATCAACTGTAATGTGGAGTGGACTTAAACATATTTACAATTAGCATTTTATAAAGTAGAACTGTAATGTTTACTTTCTCAGTCAGTGCTAAGTGCAGCATCTGCCGCGCGCACGTCAACACAGCGGCGAGCTGTAGGGGCAGCGGCAGCGGTGGATAAGGGGGCGTGCTAGCGCGGGTCACGTGGGGGTCGCGGCCAATCAGAGGAACCCGGAAACCGAGCTCCGTTGCGGAAAGTATAGACGCGGCCCCTCCATGCCCCACACTGCACTGACTCACTCTTACCCCAGTTCACCCTCGCTGAAGCTGCTCTCGCATACACCTCGAGGCTATTCTCTACGGCTCTTACATCCTCTCCATCCCTGACAAAGATGGTCAAGTCATCCGTGTAGGCGGACAGACATATTGGCCTGTCAATCCCCAACTCAGGTGCACACACGCCCATCAACCTATTCCTTAACAAACCCAGAAATGGCTCTATGGCCAAAGTGTAGAGCTGACCTGACAATGGGCAGCCCTGGCAGATGCCCCTCCCCACCAGGACTGGCCTGCTCAGGCCCCCACCCTAAGACATAAAACTTTCCCCAAAACCAAACCCAGCAAGAACATTATATAAATACCCATGGTCCACCCTCTCAAAATGTGTGTTGTGTAACCTTGACAGGTCCATCATGTCCCTCATTAAGAACAAATTGTCTGGCGGCCTGGTAGTGCAGCAGACTAAGCGTCTGTCTACCACCACAGAGACAGTGGGATCAAATCCAGCTGTGGTGCTTCCGGCTTGGCCGACAGTCCATACTGACACAATTGGCAGTGTTAGAGGGTGGGAAACCCGGCGTGGGTGGGTCCTGGTCGTTGTAAACAGCGACTCCTACAGTTCGGTCGGGGCGCCTGCACAACAAGGGAAGGATCTAGGAGAGGTAGTGTGACCCTTCCACACATTACACTCTCCCAGTGAGAGTCCGCGCTGCCAGGTGAAAAGAAGCGGTGGGCTGGGTACATGTGTCGGAGGAAGCATGTGATAGTCTCCGCCCTCCCAGACCGACGGTAGGGGGTAGAGTGCGCAACGACCAGGAAGGGGATTGGGAATTGGCATAACGACTAACATTGGGATGGGAGAAAAATGGAAAAAGGAAGGAGGAAAAAGATAATTAAAGAAAAAAATATATTGTCTGCCATTGAACACCCAGGCACACCATATGTGGTCCTGGTGCACCACAGACTCAAGCCTATTGGCCAGGCACTTGTAGTCTGCTGAAAGGATGGCTAGAGGTCTCCAGTGCTTAAGTTCACTGAGGTCCCCCTTCTTCGGCAGGAGAGACAGAACTGCCCCCTGGCAGATCAAGAGGAGAGGAGAGGAGAGGAGAGGAGAGGAGAGGAGAGGAGAGGAGAGGAGAGGAGAGGAGAGGAGAGGAGAGGAGAGGAGAGGAGAGGAGAGAAGAGAAGAGAAGAGAAGAGAAGAGAGAAGAGAAGAGAAGAGAAGAGAAGAGAAGAGAAGAGAAGAGAAGAGAAGAGAAGGAAGAGAAGAGAAGAGAAGAGAAGAGAAGAGAAGAGAAGAGAAGAGAAGAGGAGAGTGTTCCACCTGACCTGTGGCACAGTGTTGATGTCTCCAGCGGTCAGAGAAGGTCTGACGGGAGGAATTCTCACTGGAACCTTCCACCTTTAGGACAAAGATAAAGATTTGAATATCATCATGGTCATCCCCAAAACATAATGAAGAATTACATATACTATACAAAATGAAAATAAGTTAAATAATGTGTATATACATGTATATATATATATATATATATATATATATATATATATATATATATATATATATATATATATATATATATATATATATATATATATATATATAAACAATCTCTTGTGTGATTCAAATTACCTCTCTATCTTTTTATGCTCGCTTATGCCTGTATTTCTACTGTTGTGAAGCACTTTGAACTGCAATTTATGTGTGAAAAGTGCTATACAAATAAAGTTATTATTATTATTTTCAAGCCGCACCCTCCCAAACGATGGATACATATTACATACTGTAAAGTGAAACATCCCAAGCCCCCATCCGCCCCAGCCCCGACAGCCACGGTCCCCCCCCCCCCCATGAGGACCCCGAACACTCCAACTCCCCGAGACCCTGAACCAGGGGCCCTCACCAGCCCGAGACCGCAACCACCAAACCCACAACATCAAGGGCCCAAAACACCCCACCCCATATAGAAATAAAATATTAAATAGAAATAGAAATAATAAAAAGTAATATTCTAAAAATAAAATGATATTGCTAAAGAAATTTTTTCGGGGGGGGGGGGGGGGCATGGGACCTTTTTTCGGGAGGGGAACATGGCACCTTTTTTTCTGGATGGGAACATAGGACCTTTTTTTCGGGAGGGGAACATGGGACCCGGGGAACATAGGGATGACCCCGCGCGGTGGACCCAATCACATTCAGGGGGGTTAGCTAGCAACTCTTTACCCAGGACTTCTTGCAGCATCTCAGGGAAAAATGGTTGGGGTCTCTCAATGTCCTCCGGTAGACCGATAATTGTTATTAGTGCGGTGGCTTAGCAAAAAAAATTGGACGCGCCGGACAAAAGCACCAAATTTTGTCCACGTGTTCCCCATCACCATAGCTTTCATTTTGGGGTAGGGGCCACGTCATCATGATGGATTTCAAGATGGCCGCCATGTAAAATCAAGGTTCTGCCCATTAATAAATATCTTGGTCCATAGCGCGCTCAATATTTGAGCGAACACAAAGGTATGGGTATCCCTGTAAACTAGAGAAGCTAAGCTTTCCATTGGTATCATTTTCATTACGCCCAACTGTTGGGAAGGTGGATTTAATAGGCAATGATTCAAAATTATGTTCAATTTTCGCCTAGAAAAAACTGCCATGCTCATCTTCCAAAAGGTCCCTTGGCCATTCACATGAATATATCAGAGTGAACATTGGTTTTCTAGGTACCCACAAGCCTCTTCTTTCCATACATACCCACTTTGTCCAACTTGCATGCTATTTGGGGCAATAATCAAGCAGGTTTGTGCATGTGGTACAAATGTGTCGAACATTCTAACAACTGACCAAAAATATGAATGTTGGGTTAGGGTTTGTTGTTAGAATGTTGAACATAGAAGATCAATTTTGGTGTCAAACTACACATTTTCTGGGTCAATAAATTTGTTAATTCTATGAAGAATGTCACCAGATGAATATTTGTACCATTCTAACAACATATTTACATCATTTTTTACTTGTTTAACAGTCAGACATGCATGAATCGAATAGAAATTTTATTAGGATTAGGGATGTCCGATATTATCGGCCTACCGATATTATCAGCCGATATTGGCATTAAAATGTGATATCGGAAATTATAGGTATCGGTTTAAAAAAATATATATTATTTAACTTTTATTTACAAAAGCAAAAGCAAGTAAGAACACATTATATTTTTTGTATAGTCAAAAGTATGCATAATGATGTGTTAATTCCATGACAAGAGATATGTAATGTTAATTACCTGAAATTATTCCGTTTTTGGGGGGGGGGGAACCCTGCATATATCGGTATCGGTTGATATCGGTATCGTAAATGAAGAGTTGGACAATATCGGTACATCGGTATCGGTAAAAAAGCCAATATCGAGCATCCCTAATTAGGATCACTCGTTACTATAAGAACAAATTATCTCGTAAAGTTATGGCGGAGGGAGGTGGCACAGAGACATAGGAACTTCAATAAATTACATGTATTATTATTAGTGCTGTCAGGTGATTACATTTTTTTATCTAATTAATTACAGGATTTGTAATTAATTAATCTAATTAATCGCATAACCATTTTATGCCTGATATTCTATATATATTTTTTTTAATCCTCTTTTTCTCCGCCTGATTTTTCTGTACTTTTCCCCCCATCCCAATTTTAGTCATTGTACCAATTCCCCCCTCCCCTACCTGGTCGTTGTGCGCATGTGCCCCCTACTGGTCGGTCTAGGGAGCCCTGAGGACTACCACATGCTTCCTCCGACACATGCTGAGACAGCCAGCGGCTCTCTTTTCACCTGGCAGCGCGGACTCTCATTGGTGAAGTGTAACGTGTGGGAGGTCACGCTGCCTTCACCACTTCCTGTCTTTTGCTAGCGGCGTGAATATTTTCCCTGACGGGGTTGCACTTCCGCGTTCGGTTTGCGCGATCTGATTGGCCACTGACGTTTCTGGTCATGTGACATCTGCGCCAATCGTGTGACGCCTGTTTCTATCACTGGTTAAGCTTAGGCACTCTTTCGAAGTCGGTTAAGGTTAGAGTTTGTCTTAGAGCAGGGCGATAGAACACCAGCCCTGATTCCAAACTCTAACCTTAACCAACTTCGAAAGAGTCACCTAAGCTTAACCAGTGATAAACTAGGCGTTAGGTAGTTTGCAGGCTGTTCGAGGCGGAAATAGGCGCAGAAACAGGCGTCACGCGATTGGCGCAGATGTCACATGACCAGAAACGTCAGTGACCAATCAGATCGCGCAAACAAAACGCGGAAGTGCAACCCCGTTAGGGAAAATATTCACGCGTGCAGGCGCCCAGACCTGACCTGTAGGAGTATCAAATCTAACTGAAGAAGTTATCCCTCTTCTAACAAGAGAGAAAAACGTATAGTTTAGCTTTAAACTATAATGTCATTGCTTATGTCCAGAGATTCCACCTTTGATAACTAAAGTAAGGACACTTGACTTACCTGTTATATTATGTTTTGCCTTTTTAAACATGTCCCTTATCGCGCTGTCCTCACAGCTGTCACGAGACACGCACTGAGAGCTGGCCAGTATACCGCAGGAATTTTTATGAAACATTCTGATATTTTCGCGGGCACGAGACCACTGCACAAGACCCGTGAAAATATCTCCATAACAGTTAAATACGCCTATACGGGCTAAAGAGTTATGATAATAATAATAAATGTAACGAGTGATCCTAATAAAATGTCTATTCGATTCATGCATGTCTGAATGTTAACACATTGAGTGCCACGGACGCGTTTTGTCGTTAGTTCATGCCGACCTTTGAGTGCCCCCAACGCTATATAGCGTTTGTTTGTCATTTCTTTTTTATTGGCGATTTGAATTCATATTTCATGACTCTCTCTGAGCTCAATTGGGAAGATACCGCCCCCTATCGTCTCTCCCTGTGTAACTGCACCCCATTACTTTACACTGACGAAGGGGGTGTGAGGATTCGGAGTTCAGGAGAGGTGTAGGATTCAATCGCAGGACAAAGTGCAGTGAGAGAGACGAGGCGACGTTCCGATAATAATAATAGGTTTACTGAGCACAGCAAACAGGCACACGTTACAGGGGGAAACAAAACCTCAGCAATGCTGGAAAACATGGACTACAAATACGGGAAGGTACTGACACAGGAGATACGGAGATACACACAGCACGGAAGGGTACTGATGGGAAAAACCTAACAACAAAACAATGACGCGACACTGGAAGACAGGGGCGGCATGAATATATACAGGACTAATTATAATTGACAAGGAACAGCTGGGGGCTGACAGGCAGGACACATGAATACAAGGGAAGGAGACTATAGACACTGAACTAACAGGCAGGAATAAACATTGTAACATAACAACACGGGGAATACAAGGGAGACTAGAACATCTGAACTAATGGGAGATACACAGGGAGCAAGACAGACAACAGACTTGACAATATGTGTACACAAATGTCCATACGAAGGGCGGCGGCCTGTAGCACCGCAAACAGACCGCCCGGGGGCGCCAGAGGACTGTCCAGAAAGTTCAGATCCTGACAGGGGGGCCAGTTTCCTCATTTTACTTTTCCCTCAAGCCAACTGAAGAATCCACTGTGCTCGCCGGCCCGGAAAACGCGTGGATTATGTATTTACAGTACCAACCCTGTAATCAATAAGCGTGATCGATATTTGGAATGGCGATCAGGAATTGGAATAATCTTTTTGGATAACATCTGATCTCAGGTAAGGAATTTATTTTACCAGTCTTAGGATAATCAGAGCTATTTTCACAGAGATATAAGCGTTTGCCCTATGCGTGTGTGTGTGTGTGTGTCTGTGTGTGCGCGATCAGGAAATGAGAGAATCGATATTTCAGCCCGCCTCTATAGCGTGCATAAGTACACATATACTATTGATAATCTAGCGTTTATTTGAAAACGATTCATAAATAGGCCGAATATTTGTGTATTCCAGAATATTCCAGTAAATGCCTTTTATCACAGAATCTATATATTTTCCGTGAAAACTAGGGCTTTTCAAAATGCTATAAAACGGAAATGAACTGATTAAAAAACAATCCGTTTCGACAATGTTGACTGCAAACAAGTCATTGATAAGCGACAGGCAGATTAGTCACATAGCCATAATTTAAGACAGAGATTATGCGTTCACAACGCTATCATTGAAGTGGGTGGTGGCATTTAACCATACTTTACCATGTTAATGGCCGGTACTGAAAGTGTTAAACAAGTAAAAAATGATGTAAATATGTTGTTAGAATGGTACAAATATTCATCTGGTGACATTCTTCATAGCAGTAACACATTTATTGACCCAGAAAAGGTGTAGTTTGACACCAAAATTGATCTTCTATGTTCAACGTTCTAACAACAAACCCTAACCCAACATTCACATTTTTGGCAGTTGTTAGAATGTTCGACACATTTGTACCACATACACAAACCTGCTTGATTATTGCCCCAAATAGCATGCAAGTTGGACAAAGTGGGTATGTATGGAAAGAAGAGGCTTGTGGGTACCTATAAAACCAATGTTCACTCTGATATATTCATGTGAACGGCCAAGGGACCTTTTGGAAGATGAGCATGGCAGTTTTTTCTAGGCGAAAATTGAAATTGAACATAATTTTGAATAATTCCTATTAAAACCACATTCCCAACAGTTGGGCTTAATGAAAATGATACCAATGTAAAGCTTAGCTTCTCTAGTTTACAGGGATACCAATACCTTTGTGTTCGCTCAAATATTGAGCACGCTATGGACCAAGATATTTATTAATGGGCAGAACCTTGATTTTACATGGCGGCCATCTTGAAATCCATCATGATGACGTGGCCCCTACCCTAAAATGAAAGCTATGATGATGAGGAACACGTGGGAAAAATTTGGTGCTTTTGTCCGGCGCGTCCACATCCTTCTCAAATCTGGTGCTAAGCCACCGCACTATATGTTATTCCGTCTTTCGCGAGATTGTTCCTCTGGGTTCCCTCTCCCGGGAATCCAGCTGTCAGTCTGGAATGTTTTCACCTGGTGGTTGGTATTTGCATTTTGGTTGTCACGCCCACATTCCTGTGTTGTCACTGATTGGTACTCTCCACTGTTGCTGTCACTGTGCTGTCAATTTGCTGTCACTGCTAATTGATTGGAATGTTTCGTTGGTGACTACTTATGTTTCCTTGTTTGTTGTCGAGGCTTCAGAAAACCGTTCGTGTAGGAAGGAGCTGGTCAGAGTTTGCTGAGCCACTCGTGATGCACTTATATTACTTTTGCCTGTTCTCTCTGTTGGCGCCCGGCGTCTTTCCTGGATTATCGCTGCTCTGTGTGTTTTAATAAAGACACATCCTTAGAAATAGCTACCTATCTCTGTCTCTCCTTGTCTCCTCCACCATTGGACTCACTACTACTCACCCCCATACGTAACAGTGAGCCTAGCTTGGATCTTAGCTAGCTCGGCTAGTCTGATAGCTTGGTCCAACTCGAGACGCTGCAAGCGTTGTTCTTGCTGGCTAGCCTCCCCGTGAGCTAGATAATCTTTTTGTCCAAGGTCTCTATGGCTGCTCTTATCTCGGCTCATACTGCTTTGCGGTAGGTTTCAAAGTGTGTCTCGAGAAGCTCAGCGAGGACCATTTTGATACAGTAGCCGCCAGGCTAGAGCCACGCAGAGTAGCTTCCGGCATGGTCTGCGTTTGAAGGTGTATCTTGTCGGCTATTGTGGACGACGCACCGTGCTTAGTTGTTTGTTTGTATGCCATGTCTTGTGATAAAAAGTAGGGATGTCCGATATTATCGGCCTACTGATATTAGCATTAATATGTAATATCGGAAATTATCGGTATCGGTTTAAAAAATATATATAATAATATATATATATCTTTTTTTTTACATTTATTTAACCTTTATTTATTTAAATACTCCTAATTGTTGAAATCTAAAGTGTTGAATGAATGAGAATACATGAATCAAAACAAGGTAACTTAGCATCTTTATTCACCTCCCGCTGACCACGCGGTTGTGTCTGTCAAAGATGTCCAGCTTGGCCCAGCCCCTAGGAACCAAGTGCCTCACTTCCTGTCCATACGCATCACTTCCTCCTGTGGCTTGGAGCTGAAGCACCAATGAAATGGCAGAAGAGGGGTGGAGTCTGTTTGAAAAGAGGTGAAAGAGTCACTGCGTGTTGCTTTTTAACAGCGGAGGAGTGCAAGAATTTGACAATTTGACCATGTGACCGCGGCAGCGAGAGAGAGCGGCAGTGCGGAAATAGGCTGTCTATTGCCATTCTCTAAGACAAACGCTAACCTTAACCAGCTCCTTAACAGCGCCTAAACTTAACCGTTCTAACCTTAACCAACTCCGAAACAATGCCTAACCTTAACCTTAACCATGCCTAACCTTAACCTTAACCATAGAAAGAATATTGCCATTCTCTAAGACAAACTCTAACCTTAACCAGCTCCTTAACAGCGCCTAAACTTAACCGTTCTAACCTTAACCAACTCCGAAACAATGCCTAACCTTAACCTTAACCATAACCATGCCTAACCTTAACCTTAACCATAGAAAGAATATTGCCATTCTCTAAGACAAACACTAACCTTAACCAGCTCCTTAACAGCGCCTAAACTTAACCGTTCTAACCTTAACCAACTCCGAAACAATGCCTAACCTTAACCTTAACCTTAACCATGCCTAACCTTAACCGGCGAAAGAATACACGTTAAAAAAAAAATTGATGGGATTCGAACTTGTCAACAACAGACCGCAGGACCGCAGGACCGCTGCGCTGCCAGGTGAGCTGAGCTTCGAATGAAAATCATGGCGGATTAGGGCGGTTACATAATGCCGCAAGCTCTGCCGCTCCGCTCTGCGGTTGCCGCGCCTGCCGCGGGGCGTGTCGCAGCCAATCAGGGAAAACGCGGAAGCAACGGCAGCACTGCTCCGCTGTTAATAAGCAATAGGCCACTGGAGCACTGACTGGGATCAGCGTTCTAAATGTTTCATTCACTTTAGGCCTGTCCCCGTCTAAGGATTTGGATAGTCGACTTTGATTGGCCAAAATTTGCCAATAGTCGACTGGTAGTCTGCAAAAAAAGAAGAAAAAAATGTATATATATATATATATATATATATATATATATATATATATATATATATATATATATATATATAAATTATCATTCCATTTGGGCTGTGGGGGGTGCTTAATGTCTGAAGTAGTCAACGGAAGGCTTTTTGTCCTCTGCGAAAGCATGCAATTGGTCCACTGATGAATACATCTTGATATTTGTCTAGTCTGTTAGTGTGTTCATTAGACGGGTGAAATCCTCTTTCAGTGCCTTCAGTGTTTTCTTAGGCAGTTAGCCTCGCTGGTATGCGCACCATTAGCGTTAGCCACGCTTCTAGGCCTCTTTGCTTTTGGAAAGAATGATAAAACAATTTAAATAAATAAAATAAATGTCATTATTATAATTTTTTATTTTTCGCATTCGACTAAGAGGTTGGCAGTCGACTACGGCTCCTTTCGATTGATTAGTCAACTATTAATATACTACTATACTACTAATCAGGGTCAGCCCTAATTCACTTAAAGGTAGAATGAGTAGAATTATCCAAACAAAGTAATGTGTAGACTCTGTGACGAGGCGTTCTCCAGGTCACAGAGCCAACCAGTAGAGGGGCTGGGAGCAACAGGCAGCGTGGCAACTACCACCTATCATTGGCAGCCAATCAGACCACACCAGGAAGTCAAGCCTCATCAGCACCCATGTAAAGAGAGTCTTCTCACAGCCAGAAGACAGGTTAGTCTAAATCAGACCTGGGCATTGTACGGCCCGCGGGCCAAATACGGCCCGCGGGATGATTCTGACCGTCCCGCAAAAAATTACATCATAATAAAAAAAAAACGTAATATTTTTTTTTTTTTTTACTTTTTTTTCCCCATGTCAACGTTCACACGCACAATATACGCTTACCTAGGATTTGACTTGATTCAACAACAAAGCAGTCAGGGCAATGGCAAGCCAAAAACAGTCAAAAGTGTGGTTATTTGAAGTTTGGATATTTTTTTCACAACTGAGGTAGGTAGATTACATTTTTAGAGACTAAAGTACAGAAAAAAGGTACCGTTGGGTACCGGTATCGATTCACAGGTACCAGTACCGTATCGGTTCAAATGTGAACGGTACCCATCCAGGGGCGTCATTTTGGTATGTTGATTTAGAATTCGAATGTCAACATTATGAACGAAGCTTCGAACTATTCGGTACAGCCCTAGCATGTTTTGATATTGTCAATTATCTCACTTTTACTAGGTGACTTTTACTGTGACTAACTGAAATATGCCCAAAAAAAAGGAAAATGGACATAGGGACGTTTTTTAATCAAAGGGCAGCAGAGACAAGTGATACAGGGACACAGGTAAGGTCTGACTTAGTGATTATAATAGTGCAGTTCAGCATTCAGTAACCCATACTTTTTGTGAATGTGTTTTTGATATTACATTCTGTTGAACACACACCTCAAAACCATACCTAAGGAAAATTGGCTCAATTGCAAGAAAAGTAATAGACAGTTATGATATTACATTCTGCATAATTCATATGCAAAATATTGTGGTTCCCTGCTTTAGTCTGTTGACACATTTCTATACTAAAAATGCTTGTGTAGTCCTGTGTCATACCTAAATGTCATATAACTGAATTGTATAGAAACAACTCACCAAAAGTGAGTATTGCAAAACTGATTTGACAAAGAAAATCCACCAAGGGGGGGAAACCACCCCTCCCCCCCCCCCCCCCCCCCCCCCCCCATACCTTGCCTTTTACTGAAATGACGCCACTGTACCCATCCCTACTGAGCACACAACTGCAGGGCAAGGTAATTTTTGCTCATGAAATGCATAGCCATGTGAAAGCCTTCATGATGACAAAGTTGCAATTAATTTCAAGGCAACTAGGCAGCAACAATCTCAAACACATGAAAACCCTGAAAGAAGTCAAACCATCAGCTGATCACCGGCACAGGTACTCATCCATGTTAGGAGAGGAGAACTGCATGATGAATTTTCAAGGCGTTTTCAAGATTTTAAAAAGGTTGAGGATGAAATGCAGCTGGTTTCCTCTCCCTTTACCTGCAGTGTTGATAGTGCACCCACTGATGTTCAGCTTGATCTCATTGACCTGCAGTCTGATTCACTACTGAAAGAGTACTTTAAGTCAGCATCACTGCTAGAGTTCTACTCTGCTCTCAAGGAGGAGAACTTTCCAAATATGAGGAGACATGCTCAGAAGATGTTGGTTCTCTTTGGATCCACATACATATGTGAACAGACATTCTCAGTCATGAAGTTTACCAAATCCAGGTACAGATCCTCTCTCACTGATGAACATCTGTCAGCTGTGCTTCGCATCTCCACCTCAGACATTCAACACTGAATGAAAAAAAAACTGAAGAACACTAAAATGTGGGAATATAACAAGTGAAATGGGAAACTTGATCCTTTTCTTTTTTCTGCACAGTAAAAAAAATGAACTGAAGAACACTAAAATGTGGAAATATAACAAGTGAAATGGGACACATGATCTTTTTCATGTAATGTTCTGAAAACATTACATGTAAAGTCAAAAAGGCTACAAAACTGGGACACTTTTCTTTACACAGTTACACAGTTCAGTGACATGTCTTGTTTATTTTAGCTACAAAGATGATGTGATGTCTTTAGAAAGCTAAGAAAATCCTTGTTTCAATAGTATGAAACTCAAAATGCCCTTTGTTATTAATGTGACTGAAAATGAGTTAAATGTTTCACATTTTGTTTATCATTATTATTATTTATCATTTTGGAAATTCTATTTGAATAAATTATATTTTTTAAAGCTAACCTCACCTTTTAATTGCCAAATAATAACATACACTCTTACCAGCGGTCAAAACAATGCCATTTACTGCTTTTTATATAGAAATAAAATATTATGCATAATTGAGTTTGGAATTTTGGCCCGGCCCTACTCATTTGGCCCCCTGGGAAAAATAATTGCCCACCCCTGGTCTAAATGGTAAATGGACTTTTATCCAAAGCGCTTTACAACATAAAGCAACAGCCTCACATTCACACACCGACGGTGGAGGCGACCATGCAGACCACCTTCCGATTACCAGATGACTGCTCTACTACTCATGAGCCACTGTCACCCTTCAATAGAGCCTTGGCAGTAGTCATACTCTCTGCCCACTGAACTACAGGCAATAGAGCCCTTAACCATGGCAGTAGTCATACTCTCTGCCCACTGAACTACAGGCAATAGAGCCCTTAACCATGGCAGTGGTCATACTCTCTTCCCACTGAACTACAGGCAATAGAGCCCTTAACCATGGCAGTAGTCATACTCTCTGCCCACTGAACTACAGGCAATAGAGCCCTTAACCATGGCAGTAGTCATACTCTCTGCCCACTGAACTACAGGCAATAGAGCCCTTAACCATGGCAGTAGTCATTGTGCAGTGGCGCCGAGGAGAGTGGCAGCCTTTTCATAGCAGCTCCCACCCCCTTTACTTCTTATCCCGTTTACTACTTTCTTACTTATTCTTTTTGTGATTATACTTACATAATAGGTGTATAAGTGACTGTGCGTTGCTTTAGACCAAGTTAAGGCATTTGTAACAACTTCTGTGAAGTTAGCTGAGTTAGGCAAGTTCGGTCGAGCACAGCTCTGAACAATGGACACCGGCGGCGGGCTGGTTTACCCGCGGCAGGACAACAACAACAACAACAACAACAACAGCAACAACGGCGGGCTGGTTTACCCGAGGGAGGCTCTCCTCTGCTTTCGAAACAGAGTTGCAGAACCACCGAGGAATCTACCAGCCGAAATAAGGATTCGCAGACGGGGAAATCGAGCTGGCACGAGCGTGAAGGACAGGATAAAGGACAGCAGAAGATTCAAGCCTTACCTGCCCGCTGTCGTCATGGGGAACGTGCGATCGCTGGTCAACAAGACCGACGAGCTCTCAGCCCTGATGATCAACCAGCGTGAGTACAAGGAGGCAAGCCTACTGTGCTTCACCGAATCCTGGCTGAACGAGAACATCCCGGACAGTGCAATAGAACAGGAGGGCTTCACGGTGGTGCGCGCCGACCGGAGTAAACAGAGCGGCAAGCGGAGAGGCGGAGGGCTTGTTGTCTTTGTTAACTCCAAATGGTGCCACCCGGGGCACATCACCATTAAGGAACGTATCTGTTCCCCCGACATTGAACTATTGGCACTGAGTCTGCGGCCATACTATTTACCGCGAGAAATAACACACGTCCTGGCTCTCACTGTTTACATCCCACCCAGCGCGGCGGCGGCGCAGGCGAGTGACGTCATACACTCCACCGTCGCGGCGCTTCAGACAAAACACCCGGATGCATTTATTTTTATCAATGGGGACTTCAACCATGTCAGACTGAACAAGACCCTGACAAACTTCACCCAGTATGTCACCTGCAAAACCAGGGGAGACAAAACTCTGGACCTCCTGTATACTAACATGAAGGAGGCTTTCAGTGCGACTTCCCTGCCCCCCCTCGGCCAGTCAGACCACAACCTTGTGAGGCTTGTATCCACATACACGCCTCTCATTAAGAGACAGCCTCCGACCACCATGTCTGTCCCACAGTGGTCTGACGACGTCGAGGAGGAGCTACAGGAGTGTTTCAGGTCGACAGACTGGGATATGTTTGAGAGGGCCCACGGTGATGACATTGATGGACTATCCCACTGCATCACAGACTACATCAGGTTCTGTGAGGAGAGCATCGTACCCACAAAGAGGGTACGCTGCTTCTCAAACAATAAACCCTGGATTAGCAAGGACATTAAACACCTGCTAAACAGGAAAAAGAGGGCCTTCATGGCAGGGGACACTGAGCAGGCCAGGGCTGTCCAAAGGGAGCTCAAAAAAGAGCTAAGGGCAGCCAAGGTCAGCTACAAGGACAGGCTGGAGGGCAGACTACAGGCCAACAACACCAGGGAGGTGTGGGCGGGGGTCAGGAAGATCACTGGTTTCAAACAGCAGGGCACAGCTGTGGAGGGCCCTCCAGAGCGTGCAAACGAGTTCAACTCGTTTTTCAACCGCTTTGACCAGAGTGGCCTCCCCACACCCCTCCCCCCACCCATCGACACCAGCACCAGATCACACCTACAAAGCAGCCCCCCCACCCCCCACCCACCCACACCCATCAGCAACGGCACCCCACCCCCAACACCAGCAGACTGCCCACCACCCCCAACCCTGACGATCACAACCAGTCAGGTCAGTAGGCAGCTCTCCAGAATTAACGTAAACAAGGCCAGAGGACCGGACAACACCAATCCCAGGGTGCTCAAGGTATGTGCAGAGCAGCTGGCAGCACCGCTCCAGCATCTTTTCAACCTCTCCCTGAGGCTGGAGAGGGTGCCCCAGCTCTGGAAGACCTCCTGCATTGTCCCGGTGCCCAAGAAGGGACGTCCCAGCACCCCCAACGACTACAGGCCAGTCGCTCTGACGTCACACGTCATGAAGACGTTTGAGAGACTGGTCCTGCAACACCTCAAGCCCCTGGTGCGTGACTCCCTCGACCCCCTGCAGTTTGCATACCAGGCAAACATCGGGGTGGAGGATGCCATCATCTACATGCTCCACAGAGCGTACACGCACCTGGAGAAGCCGCGCAGCTCAGTGAGGATTATGTTCTTTGATTTCTCCAGCGCCTTCAACACCATCCAGCCATCACTGCTAGCGGAGAAGCTCTCTGCGATGCAGCTGGAGCACGGCTTGGTGGCCTGGATCAAGGACTACCTCACTGAGAGGCCACAGTACGTCAGACTAAAGGACAGTCAGTCTGACGTACTGGTGAGCAACACCGGCGCCCCCCAGGGAACTGTGCTGTCACCCTTCCTCTTCACCCTCTACACCTCAGACTTCTGCCGCAACTCCAGCGGGTGCCACCTGCAGAAGTTCTCAGACGACTCCTCCATCGTAAGCTACATCACCGACGATGATGAGGAGGAGTACAGAGCCCTGGTGGAGAGCTTCGTGGGGTGGAGCGACAGCAACCACCTCCAACTCAACACCAGTAAGACCAAGGAGCTGGTGGTGGACTTCCGGAGGGGCAAGAAGAGGCCCCCCCCGATTCCCATCTCCATCCGAGGGGTGGATGTGGAGATGGTGGACTCATACAAGTTCCTTGGGGTACACCTGAACAATAAACTTGACTGGTCGGACAACACAGAGGCCCTCTACAGGAAGGGACAGAGCAGGCTGTTCTTCCTGAGGAGACTCAGGTCCTTCAATGTGTGCAACAAACTGCTGCAGTCTTTCTACCAGTCTGTTGTGGCCAGCATCCTCTTCTATGCTGTGGCATGCTGGGGAGGCTACATCAACTCAAGGGACACCAACAAGCTCAACAAGCTGGTGAGGAAGGCTAGCTCCGTGGTGGGAGTCGAGCTACCTAGACTTGAGGTGATGGTAGAGAGGGGGATGATAAGGAAGCTGGATGCCATCATGGAGAACCCCTACCACCCCCTCTACGACGAGCTAGTCAAGATGAGAAGCTCGTTCAGCCACAGACTCATCCCCCCCCGACACTCAACTAACCGCCTCGGACAGTCCTTCATACCAGCGGCCATCAGGCTCCACAACAGTGGGCAGCGACTAGCAGCCTCCAGGCCCCACAACAGGGGGCAGCGACAGCGACTGCTACCAGACATTGACCTGGGACTTATAGGAACCCAAGGGGGACAAAGTAGACTATCCTGGTACTTTGATTAATGTATACTCAGTAGATAGTAAATTATAACACTACCTCATGCATACTGCACCTTATGTGACACTGTGAATAATGTGAATATTCCTCAGCTAGTCAGATAGTAAATTATATTGACCATATTGATCAAATTGTTTACACTGCCTGTGTTGTCTTTTACTACCTGTATACTGTGTTGTTTTACTACCTGTACCCCTCCCCCCTCCCCCCCATGCTGCTATGATGCCTGAATTTCCCCAAGGGGATCAATAAAGGAATATCTTATCTTATCTTATACTCTCTGCCCACTGAACTACAGGCAATAGAGCCCTTAACCATGGCAGTAGTCATACTCTCTGCCCACTGAACTACAGGCAATAGAGCCCTTAACCATGGCAGTAGTCATACTCTCTGCCCACTGAACTACAGGCAATAGAGCCCTTAACCATGGCAGTAGTCATACTCTCTGCCCACTGAACTACAGGCAATAGAGCCCTTAACCATGGCAGTAGTCACACTCTCTGCCCACTGAACTACAGGCAATAGAGCCCTTAACCATGGCAGTAGTCACACTCTCTGCCCACTGAACTACATGCAATAGAGCCCTTAACCATGGCAGAAACCACTGGTTCTAGCAATCAGTGTATAACATTAATCGTGTTGTTTGATTGGAACAAACCATTGTGTGACGATTTCCCTCTGTAACCTGTATCTCTCATACACTCTGTAACTAAGGCTGTCAAATTGAACGCGTTATTAACGCCTTATGCACAATTCTTTTAACGCCACTATTTTTTACGTTTAAAAAAATTATATATATATATTTTGTACTAGACTTCACTCAGGTGTATTATTGATACCCTCATTGATATACTATGTTTGTTTCTGACTAAATCTTTTGAAATTCTTTCAAACATTTTTAATTTGATGCTAATTTGCAATGCAATGTGTTAAATGGCTGCATAAAGCCAGCATTTGTTGACTCTCATGTTGATAAGAGTATTAAAACTTGAAAAAGATCCGTTTAAGGTAGATTTAGAACAGATACAAAGAATGCGATTAATTTGCGATTGATCGTGAGTTAATAACTATGGACAATCATGCGATTAATCAGATTAAATATTTTAATCGATTGACAGCCTTATCTGTAACCTGTATCTCTCATAACACTCTGTAACCTGTGTCTCTCATAACACCCTGTAACCTGTATCTCTCCAGGTCACTAAGATCCTCCAACCAGGCTCGGCTGGTCCCCCCCCCGCACCAGACTCAAAAAGAGAGGCGATCGCTCCTTCAAGGCCGTGGCCCCCAAGCTATGGAACCAGCTTCCCCTGGAGATCCGATCTGCCCCCTCGCTGGAGACTTTTAAGGCCCGTCTAAAAACCCACTTCTATTACCTGGCCTTCAATAAACCCTGATTCTTCCACACCCTAACTCACACACTCCCATGTAATTTTATCCTGCCCCCTCCCTCTTGTATCTCTTCTTATGCTCCTCTGTCCCCTGTGTGCTACTGTACTTTGTGCTCCCCTATCCGTGTGTCCTACTCTCTGAATGTACTGTCTTGTCCTGCTGTGCCTTTTTGTATTTTTGTATTTGTGTATTTTATATTAGGACATTGATTTTAAGCTTTGACTGTACAGCACTTTGGTTGGCTCTTGTGCTTTTAAACGTGCTACATAAATAAATTACCTTACCTTACCTTACCTTAACACCCTGTAACCTGTATCTCTCATAACACCATGTAACCTGTATCTCTCATAACACCCTGTAACCTGTATCTCTCATAACACCCTGTAACCTGTATCTCTCATAACACCCTGTAACCTGTGTCTCTCATAACACCCTGTAACCTGTATCTCTCATAACACTCTGTAACCTGTATCTCTCATAACACTCTGTAACCTGTATCTCTCATAACACCCTGTAACCTGTGTCTCTCATAACACCCTGTAACCTGTATCTCTCATAACACCCTGTAACCTGTATCTCTCATAACACTCTGCAACCTGTATCTCTCATAACACTCTGTAACCTGTATCTCTCATAACACCCTGTAACCTGTATCTCTCATAACACCCTGTAACCTGTATCTCTCATAACACCCTGTAACCTGTATCTCTCATAACACCCTGTAACCTGTATCTCTCATAACACCCTGTAACCTGTATCTCTCATAACACCCTGTAACCTGTATCTCTCATAACACCCTGTAACCTGTATCTCTCATAACACTCTGTAACCTGTATCTCTCATAACACTCTGTAACCTGTATCTCTCATAACACCCTGTAACCTGTATCTCTCATAACACCCTGTAACCTGTATCTCTCATAACACCCTGTAACCTGTATCTCTCATAACACCCTGTAACCTGTATCTCTCATAACACCCTGTAACCTGTATCTCTCATAACACCCTGTAACCTGTATCTCTCATAACACCCTGTAACCTGTATCTCTCATAACACCCTGTAACCTGTATCTCTCATAACACCCTGTAACCTGTATCTCTCATAACACCCTGTAACCTGTATCTCTCATAACACCCTGTAACCTGTATCTCTCATAACACTCTGTAACCTGTATCTCTCATAACACCCTGTAACCTGTATCTCTCATAACACCCTGTAACCTGTATCTCTCATAACACCCTGTAACCTGTATCTCTCATAACACCCTGTAACCTGTGTCTCTCATAACACCCTGTAACCTGTATCTCTCATAACACCCTGTAACCTGTATCTCTCATAACACCCTGTAACCTGTATCTCTCATAACACCCTGTAACCTGTATCTCTCATAACACCCTGTAACCTGTATCTCTCATAACACCCTGTAACCTGTATCTCTCATAACACCCTGTAACCTGTATCTCTCATAACACTCTGCAACCTGTATCTCTCATAACACCCTGTAACCTGTATCTCTCATAACACTCTGTAACCTGTATCTCTCATAACACTCTGCAACCTGTATCTCTCATAACACCCTGTAACCTGTATCTCTCATAACACCCTGTAACCTGTATCTCTCATAACACCCTGTAACCTGTATCTCTCATAACACCCTGTAACCTGTATCTCTCATAACACTCTGTAACCTGTATCTCTCATAACACCCTGTAACCTGTATCTCTCATAACACTCTGTAACCTGTATCTCTCATAACACTCTGTAACCTGTATCTCTCATAACACCCTGTAACCTGTATCTCTCATAACACCCTGTAACCTGTATCTCTCATAACACCCTGTAACCTGTGTCTCTCATAACACCCTGTAACCTGTATCTCTCATAACACCCTGTAACCTGTGTCTCTCATAACACTCTGTAACCTGTATCTCTCATAACACCCTGTAACCTGTATCTCTCATAACACCCTGTAACCTGTATCTCTCATAACACTCTGTAACCTGTATCTCTCATAACACCCTGTAACCTGTATCTCTCATAACACTCTGTAACCTGTATCTCTCATAACACCCTGTAACCTGTATCTCTCATAACACCCTGTAACCTGTATCTCTCATAACACCCTGTAACCTGTATCTCTCATAACACCCTGTAACCTGTATCTCTCATAACACCCTGTAACCTGTATCTCTCATAACACCCTGTAACCTGTATCTCTCATAACACCCTGTAACCTGTGTCTCTCATAACACTCTGTAACCTGTGTCTCTCATAACACCCTGTAACCTGTATCTCTCATAACACCCTGTAACCTGTATCTCTCATAACACTCTGTAACCTGTATCTCTCATAACACCCTGTAACCTGTATCTCTCATAACACTCTGTAACCTGTATCTCTCATAACACCCTGTAACCTGTATCTCTCATAACACCCTGTAACCTGTATCTCTCATAACACTCTGTAACCTGTGTCTCTCATAACACCCTGTAACCTGTATCTCTCATAACACCCTGTAACCTGTATATCTCATAACACCCTGTAACCTGTATCTCTCATAACACTCTGCAACCTGTATCTCTCATAACACCCTGTAACCTGTATCTCTCATAACACCATGTAACCTGTATCTCTCATAACACCCTGTAACCTGTATCTCTCATAACACCCTGTAACCTGTATCTCTCATAACACCCTGTAACCTGTATCTCTCATAACACCCTGTAACCTGTATCTCTCATAACACTCTGTAACCTGTATCTCTCATAACACTCTGTAACCTGTATCTCTCATAACACCCTGTAACCTGTATCTCTCATAACACCCTGTAACCTGTATCTCTCATAACACTCTGTAACCTGTATCTCTCATAACACCCTGTAACCTGTATCTCTCATAACACCCTGTAACCTGTATCTCTCATAACACCCTGTAACCTGTGTCTCTCATAACACCCTGTAACCTGTGTCTCTCATAACACTCTGTAACCTGTATCTCTCATAACACCCTGTAACCTGTATCTCTCATAACACCCTGTAACCTGTATCTCTCATAACACCCTGTAACCTGTGTCTCTCATAACACCCTGTAACCTGTATCTCTCATAACACTCTGTAACCTGTGTCTCTCATAACACTCTGTAACCTGTATCTCTCATAACACCCTGTAACCTGTATCTCTCATAACACCCTGTAACCTGTGTCTCTCATAACACCCTGTAACCTGTATCTCTCATAACACCCTGTAACCTGTGTCTCTCATAACACTCTGTAACCTGTGTCTCTCATAACACTCTGTAACCTGTATCTCTCATAACACCCTGTAACCTGTATCTCTCATAACACTCTGTAACCTGTATCTCTCATAACACCCTGTAACCTGTATCTCTCATAACACTCTGTAACCTGTATCTCTCATAACACCCTGTAACCTGTATCTCTCATAACACCCTGTAACCTGTATCTCTCATAACACCCTGTAACCTGTATCTCTCATAACACCCTGTAACCTGTATCTCTCATAACACCCTGTAACCTGTATCTCTCATAACACTCTGTAACCTGTATCTCTCATAACACCCTGTAACCTGTATCTCTCATAACACCATGTAACCTGTATCTCTCATAACACTCTGTAACCTGTATCTCTCATAACACCCTGTAACCTGTATCTCTCATAACACCCTGTAACCTGTATCTCTCATAACACTCTGTAACCTGTATCTCTCATAACACCCTGTAACCTGTATCTCTCATAACACCATGTAACCTGTATCTCTCATAACACTCTGTAACCTGTGTCTCTCATAACACTCTGTAACCTAGGAGATCGGCCCAAAGACCAAACTCTGCACCATCCATTCTGCTCATCCACTCCCAGTCTGTGGAACACTCTCCCTGACCACCTGAGAGCACCATGCACAGACTGTAGAACACTCTCCCTGACCACCTGAGAGCACCATGCACAGACTGTAGAACGCTCTCCCTGACCACCTGAGAGCACCATGCACAGACTGTAGAACACTCTCCCTGACCACCTGAGAGCACCACAGACTGTAGAACGCTCTCCCTGACCACCTGAGAGCACCATGCACAGACTGTAGAACGCTCTCCCTGACCACCTGAGAGCACCATGCACAGACTGTAGAACGCTCTCCCTGACCACCTGAGAGCACCACAGACTGTAGAACACTCTCCCTGACCACCTGAGAGCACCATGCACAGACTGTAGAACGCTCTCCCTGACCACCTGAGAGCACCATGCACAGACTGTAGAACGCTCTCCCTGACCACCTGAGAGCACCATGCACAGACTGTAGAACGCTCTCCCTGACCACCTGAGAGCACCACAGACTGTAGAACACTCTCCCTGACCACCTGAGAGCACCATGCACAGACTGTAGAACGCTCTCCCTGACCACCTGAGAGCACCATGCACAGACTGTAGAACGCTCTCCCTGACCACCTGAGAGCACCATGCACAGACTGTAAAACACTCTCCCTGACCACCTGAAAGCACCACAGACTGTAGAACGCTCTCCCTGACCACCTGAGAGCACCACAGACTGTAGAACGCTCTCCCTGACCACCTGAGAGCACCACAGACTGTGGAACGCTCTCCCTGACCACCTGAGAGCACCACAGACTGTGGAACACTCTCCCTGACCACCTGAGAGCACCACAGACTGTAGAACACTCTCCCTGACCACCTGAGAGCACCACAGACTGTAGAACGCTCTCCCTGACCACCTGAGAGCACCACAGACTGTGGAACACTCTCCCTGACCACCTGAGAGCACCACAGACTGTAGAACGCTCTCCCTGACCACCTGAGAGCACCACAGACTGTAGAACGCTCTCCCTGACCACCTGAGAGCACCATGCACAGACTGGGGATGCTTTTAAAAAGGGCCTCAAAACTCATCTTTTTAATAGTGCTTTTTGTTGATTTTTATCTAGTTTTAGCTCCACACATTTTATGTTCTTTTACCAGTTTTAGTGTTCTTTTTACTCCTTACTAGTTTTAGTCTTGCTTATTTTACATTTACTATTTTTTTTACTCTCTTGCTAGATTTAGTTATTTTACAATGTAGCGCTTTGAGATTTGCTCCACAACTATAAAGCGCCCTACAAATCAAATACATTATTATTATTATTAGGGATGTCCGATATTATCAGCCTACCAATATTGGCATTCAAATGTAATATCGGAAATTATCGGTATCGGTTTAAAAAAAGAAAAAAATGATATTTTATTTTTTTAACATTTATTTAACCTTTATTTATCCAGGCAAGCAAGTAAGAACAAATTCTTATTTTATTTATTGTCAAAAGTATGTGCATAATGTTGTGTTAATTCCACAACAAGAGATATGTAATGTTAATTACTGAAATTATAAAAAAAAATTGGGGGGGAAACCCTGCATATATCGGTATCGATTGATATCGGTTGATATCGGTTGATATCGGTCGAGTTAGACAATATCGGTATATCGGATATTGGTTAAAAAAAAGTTAATATCGAACACCCCTAATTATTATTATTATTATTATTATTATTATTATTATTATTATTATTATTATTATTATTATTATTATTATTATTATATCTCATACACTCTGTAACCTGTATATCTCAGAACACTGAACACTGAACTCTCCACACACAAGTACACGTGAGCACACACACATACACACACACAACACACATGCTGCAATCGCTTTAAACGATCGCTTTAAACAAAATGTCACTTTAAACTAAATGGAAAAGTTACTTTATAAAGGAAGGAGGAATATAAAGGTCACTTTAAGGAGAGAACCGATGTGGTTCTTGTATAGTATAGATATAGTAAGTATAGCATAATGACAGAGTTAAAACTGTATATTGTATAGTAGTGTACATAGGACCCAGTGCCTTCTCAGGAATTTAGCATGTCTATTTTTATCATGCATATCTTATGTCTTCTTATTACCTGTTTTTTTATGTCTATTTTATTATTAGTATTATTGCACAATCGATGCGGGCATGACCACCTGCATTTCACTGTATGCCCTGGTAGGTATGTGACAAATAAACCTCTTGAATCTTGAACCTTGAATCTCATACACTCTGTAACCTGTATGTCTCTCTCTCATACTTGGTTCTCTCTACTCTCCCTGTATAAATACCTCTCCGTTCTGCAGAGAGAGAGAGAGATCCAAGGTTGTGCATTCTTCGCTGTATCTCTGCCGCGATGCAACATGACACTTCATTAAACCCCACCCTCGACAAAAAGACTCCACAGATAATCTGTTTAGGTTTAACGAGATTATTCCCCCATCAGGGTCACGGCTACCCCTTACGTCGTGGTACCAGGGAGGGGGGGGGGGGGGGGGGGGGGGGGGGGGGTTTGGATGGTTCTCGTTCGCTAATATCGAGGGCTGACAGGAAATCAAACGTTGTCCATTTAGAATGTTTACGTTGTGAAGTTTTAAACCGTCTATGCACACACATCGTAAACGTGTACCTTTAGCCAATAACGACCCGGACAGGAAATTAACCCGGGTCCCCTGTGCCGCGACCACAATATCCATTTAGATTTGAAAGCCGGCCTCGTATAGTCTGTCTGTTGAGAGTCCCAACCCTGTCTACTATAGTATCTCAGGAGTGATTTGAGGGGGGGTTAAGGGTAACGTAGCCCCTAAGCACAAATATGTACAAAGCGTTCACCTTGTTGATTTTAGATCTTTAGGGAATGGACCTGTCTCAAACCCTGCCCTCTTTTCTTGATCCTCCAATCACAACTGTCGCTTACCTCGGACAAACTTGGTTTGTCCGAGGTAAGCGACAGTTGTGATTGGAGGATCAAGAAAAGGGGCAGGGTTTGAGACAGGTCAATTGCGTGGGAAATGACCCGCCGGCCTTTAATAAAAGACAAACAATATAAGTCACTCAGACGGGTATTCTGCCATATATACGAACAAGCTACAACAAGACCCTTTAATCCCTCAGAAGGAGTCACGGTTCATCAGAATTCTTAGTGAAAGCGATTGTAGCCCAAGACAGCCCAAACTGTTGATTTAGAAAGAAAAGAAAAAGACTAACCTTTGTACTGTTCTTTTTACTAGTATGCACTCTGCTACTAAGGAATCGACCTTGCCTAAATACTACTACCTACTATGCTAATATCTCTATACTACTATACACTCAAATCTGTAGCACTCAAGTTCGACACCGTTTACCCTTATCTGCCAGAGTTGTGCCCTTCCTGCTGACTTGTTGTACACTACTTGTAAGTTACTTTGGATAAAAGAGTCAAGCTAAATGGCTCAAATGTAAATGTTAGTTGTAAATAGTAGGCCTGTCCCTGACTAAGGATTTGTATCGTCGACTTTGATTGGCCGACATTTGCCGATAGTTGACTACCCCCCTGAATGCAAAAAAAATAAATGGGCGGTGCTTAATGTCTGAAGGAGTCGACTGAAGGCTTCTTGTTCTCTGCAAAAGCATGCAATTGGTCCACTGATGGATACATCTTGATATGTGTCTAGTCTAGTGTGTTCATTAGATGGGTGAAATCCTCTTTCAGTGCCTCTGTGCCCGTTTTCTTAGGCAGTTAGCCTCGCTGGTATGCGCGCCATTCGCGTTCTTCTATGCCTCTTTGCTTTTGGAAAGAATGATTTATAAAAAATATATATATATATTATAATATTTAAAAAATTACATTAGACTAAGAGGTTGGCTGTCGACTGCGGCTCCTTTCGATCGTCTAGTAAATTATTCGACTAATCGAGGTCAGCCCTAGTAAATAGTAAATCGTTTTTAATCACTCGTACTGTAGGCCTACTGGATGCGGTCGCGGTTGTGACGGGGGCGTTTGTTTTCCATCATAACTCACCTGGGTACCGCCTGTTTGGTAGCTAGCATGGCCAGGTGTTCTCCCGGCTGCTGTCGGTAGCGGTGGTGGTGGTGGTGGTGGTCAGGTGGCGGAAGGGAGAGGCTGGCGGACTCACAGTAGGCCGGAGGGAGGAAAGAAGGGCTCCCAAGCTCCTGGTCACCAGTGTACAGGCCTACCACCAGCCTACACACCTGGTACGACTGGTGCAGGCCCAGGAGGAAGTCATAGAACATCACAAAGCCAGCTCTGTGAAGATACAGGACATGTACATAATGTATGAATATACTGTGGATAGAGGGGCGGCTGGGTGGCGCAGCGGACTAAGCACTCGTCACCAACGTGAGAGAGACACTGGTATCGAATCCGGCTGTCAGCGTTGCCTCCGGCTTGGCCGGCCGTCATACTGGCTCGATTGGCAGAGTCAGCGGGTGGCAAGCCGGTGGGGTGGTATTCTGGTCGTTGTAAACAGCGACTCCTACAGGTCGGTCAGGGCGCCTGCACACAGCGAGGGAGGGAGATGCTGAGGGTAGTGTGACCTCCCACACGTTACACCTCGCCAATGAGAGTCCGCGCTGGCAGGTGAAAAGATGCTGCTGGCTGTCTCCTATGTCTCGGAGGAAGCATCTGATAGACTTCAGGGCTCCCTAGACTGACCAGTGGGGGGCACATGCGAGCAACGGCCAGGAAGGGGAGGGGGGAATTGGCATAACGACTAAATTGGGATGGGAGAAAGATACAGAAAAACAGGAGGAGAAAAAAAGTGGATAAAAAGAATATATATACTGTGTATAGGTTCTGGTGAAAAAGGCAGACTGTCGTTATTGTCAAAGTATGCTAATATAGTAGACGCTGGATCATAGTATAAAAGGTTCTGTGGCATTTACATTTAGTCATTTAGCTGACACTTTTATCCAAAGTGACTCACAAGTGCTGTACAACAAGTCAGCAGGAAGGGCACAACTCTGGCAGCTGAGTAACAATGTTCGTCAAACAGTGTTGAACTTGGGTGCTACAGTGTTGAGTGCATAGTAGTAAAGACATATTAGCATAGTAGGTAGTAATATAGGCAAAATCTAGTAGCAAAGTTTTTTTCATTTCAGATATTGATCGAAGATATTGATTGCTACAACTCTGTACACACTGTACATCTGATTAGCACTACACATTTATATATATTATTAATATAGTATAATATTATTTTTTACCCATTGAATCACCTGCACATTGAATATCACTGTCTATTGCACTTTACTGTTACATTTGCACTCTGAGTGAATGAATGAATGAATGAATGAATGAATGAATGAATGAATGAATAGTTTTATTTTCGGTCTTTGTTTACAGATAAATCAAAAACACACATGTGTGGACTTTCAAAAGGAAAAGAAAAAATCACAAATGTACATATTCAAAGTCAGCTCACACACAAAATCCAAACTCAATGACCGAAAAAAGGAATAGGCTGAAGCACATGCTTATTATTGCCTATCCTTTACAATTCTTAAAAACTAAATATACTTTAATATAAGAAAGAAAAACTTAAAATATGCCGCAAGATATACTTAAATTTCTTTCGTTATTTTTTAAGAGAATTTTTTTTTATGTTTTACTCAAAACTGTACTCCTGAATTATTTTATCCTTCAGGGCCTTTTTAAATCTCCCCTGAGAGATACACAACTTCAACCCGTCACTAAGACCATTCCACAATTTAACTCCCAAAATTGAAACACATCTAGCTTTTACATTAGTCCTTACCTTTTTATATGTTTTAAGAATACTCAACCCGGGGAGCTCCAGTAGCTCACCACGTACCGCGAGTGCTATTTCAGCGCCGTGGACAACCGTGCTCGTCACGGATCTGGGGCTGAGCGAGTTCGAATCCCGGACTGCAGCCGTGCCTTTCCCAGAGTGTCTTCCCCCCCATCTGAACCCTTTCAGCCTGCTTCTGTCGGTCGAACTTGACCAAGTATAAATGCGATAAATGTATAAAAGAGCCAGGGAAATGGCCAAAGTTTAAAAAAAAAAAAAAAATACTCAACCCTCTTAAATTATACTTTCCTTCTCTTGGTTGAAAGAGACATTGAATACAAGCTGGTAGGTTCTTACTCTTAGCACAAAAAATGATCTCCAAGGTTTTTATGTAAACCATATCTACACATTTTTATGTGCAGGACTTTATGAATAATAGTTTTGTCGATTCAAGGTAACTAGCTTTATTTATTATTCTAATAGCTCTTTTCTGTAGTTTAATAATATGATTTGATAAAAAAAATATATATATATTTTTAATTTTTTTTTTCTTTTCTTATATTAATTTTTTTTTTTATTTATTCTTCATTTGGTCAACGACGGCCCACTACTAGGCTGGGACAGCGGCCCATTGGTACTGACTGACACTGGACTGACCCAATCACATATCTTACTAAGCACGCCCCCGCCAGTCGTGCAGGTACATGACTGAGAGGGGGCTTGTACATGACTGAGAGGGGGGCTGGTACATGACTGAGAGGGGGCTGTGGTACATGACTGAGAGGGGGCTGTGGTACATGACTGAGAGGGGGCTGGTACATGACTGAGAGGGGGCTGTGGTACATGACTGAGAGGGGGCTGTGGTACATGACTGAGAGGGGGCTGGTACATGACTGAGAGGGGGCTGTGGTACATGACTGAGAGGGGGCTGTGGTACATGACTGAGAGAGGGCTGGTACATGACTGAGAGGGGGGCTGGTACATGACTGAGAGGGGGCTGTGGTACATGACTGAGAGGGGGCTGGTACATGACTGAGAGGGGGGCTGGTACATGACTGAGAGGGGGCTGTGGTACATGACTGAGAGAGGGCTGGTACATGACTGAGAGGGGGCTGTGGTACATGACTGAGAGGGGGCTGGTACATGACTGAGAGGGGGGCTGGTACATGACTGAGAGGGGGCTGGTACATGACTGAGAGGAGGCTGGTACATGACTGAGAGGGGGCTGTGGTACATGACTGAGAGAGGGCTGGTACATGACTGAGAGGGGGGCTGGTACATGACTGAGGGGGCTGGTATACAGGACTGAGAGGGGGCTGGTACATGACTGAGAGGGGGCTGGTACATGACTGAGAGGGGGCTGTGGTACATGACTGAGAGGGGGCTGTGGTACATGACTGAGAGGGGGCTGGTACATGACTGAGAGGGGGCTGTGGTACATGACTGAGAGGGGGCTGTGGTACATGACTGAGAGGGGGCTGGTACATGACTGAGAGGGGGCTGTGGTACATGACTGAGAGGGGGCTGTGGTACATGACTGAGAGAGGGCTGGTACATGACTGAGAGGGGGCTGTGGTACATGACTGAGAGGGGGCTGGTACATGACTGAGAGGGGGGCTGGTACATGACTGAGAGGGGGCTGGTACATGACTGAGAGGAGGCTGGTACATGACTGAGAGGGGGCTGTGGTACATGACTGAGAGAGGGCTGGTACATGACTGAGAGGGGGGCTGGTACATGACTGAGGGGGCTGGTATACAGGACTGAGAGGGGGCTGGTACATGACTGAGAGGGGGCTGGTACATGACTGAGAGGGGGCTGGTACCATGTATTGTGCATCATTGTAGGTCAAACCATTAAAAAGTTAATTTGTGTGGTACATGACTGAGAGGGGGGCTGGTACATGACTGAGAGGGGGCTGTGGTACATGACTGAGAGGGGGCTGTGGTACATGACTGAGAGGGGGCTATATTATTAATATAGTATAATATTATTTTTTACCCATTGAATCACCTGCACATTGAATATCACTGTCTATTGCACTTTACTGTTACATTTGCACTCTGAGTGAATGAATGAATGAATGAATGAATGAATAGTTTTATTTTCGGTCTTTGTTTACAGATAAATCAAAAACACACATGTGTGGACTTTCAAAAGGAAAAGAAAAAATCACAAATGTACATATTCAAAGTCAGCTCACACACAAAATCCAAACTCAATGACCGAAAAAAGGAATAGGCTGAAGCACATGCTTATTATTGCCTATCCTTTACAATTCTTAAAAACTAAATATACTTTAATATAAGAAAGAAAAACTTAAAATATGCCGCAAGATATACTTAAATTTCTTTCATTATTTTTTAAGAGAATTTTTTTTTATGTTTTACTCAAAACTGTACTCCTGAATTATTTTATCCTTCAGGGCCTTTTTAAATCTCCCCTGAGAGATACACAACTTCAACCCGTCACTAAGACCATTCCACAATTTAACTCCCAAAATTGAAACACATCTAGCTTTTACATTAGTCCTTACCTTTTTATATGTTTTAAGAATACTCAACCCGGGGAGCTCCAGTAGCTCACCACGTACCGCGAGTGCTATTTCAGCGCCGTGGACAACCGTGCTCGTCACGGATCTGGGGCTGAGCGAGTTCGAATCCCGGACTGCAGCCGTGCCTTTCCCAGAGTGTCTTCCCCCCCATCTGAACCCTTTCAGCCTGCTTCTGTCGGTCGAACTTGACCAAGTATAAATGCGATAAATGTATAAAAGAGCCAGGGAAATGGCCAAAGTTTAAAAAAAAATAAAATAATACTCAACCCTCTTAAATTATACTTTCCTTCTCTTGGTTGAAAGAGACATTGAATACAAGCTGGTAGGTTCTTACTCTTAGCACAAAAAATGATCTCCAAGGTTTTTATGTAAACCATATCTACACATTTTTATGTGCAGGACTTTATGAATAATAGTTTTGTCGATTCAAGGTAACTAGCTTTATTTATTATTCTAATAGCTCTTTTCTGTAGTTTAATAATATGATTTGATAAAAAAAATATATATATATTTTTAATTTTTTTTTTCTTTTCTTATATTAATTTTTATTTTTATTTATTCTTCATTTGGTCAACGACGGCCCACTACTAGGCTGGGACAGCGGCCCATTGGTACTGACTGACACTGGACTGACCCAATCACATATCTTACTAAGCACGCCCCCGCCAGTCGTGCAGGTAGATGACTGAGAGGGGGCTGGTACATGACTGAGAGGGGGCTGTGGTACATGACTGAGAGGGGGCTGTGGTACATGACTGAGAGGGGGCTGGTACATGACTGAGAGGGGGCTGGTACATGACTGAGAGGGGGCTGTGGTACATGACTGAGAGGGGGCTGGTACATGACTGAGAGGGGGCTGTGGTACATGACTGAGAGGGGGCTGGTACATGACTGAGAGGGGGCTGTGGTACATGACTGAGAGGGGGCTGTGGTACATGACTGAGAGAGGGCTGGTACATGACTGAGAGGGGGCTGTGGTACATGACTGAGAGGGGGCTGGTACATGACTGAGAGGGGGCTGTGGTACATGACTGAGAGAGGGCTGGTACATGACTGAGAGGGGGGCTGGTACATGACTGAGGGGGCTGGTATACAGGACTGAGAGGGGGCTGGTACATGACTGAGAGGGGGCTGGTACATGACTGAGAGGGGGCTGGTACCATGTATTGTGCATCATTGTAGGTCAAACCATTAAAAAGTTAATTTGTGTGGTACATGACTGAGAGGGGGGCTGGTACATGACTGAGAGGGGGCTGTGGTACATGACTGAGAGGGGGCTGTGGTACATGACTGAGAGGGGGCTGTGGTACATGACTGAGAGGGGGGCTGGTACATGACTGAGAGGGGGCTGGTACATGACTGAGATGGGGCTGTGGTACATGACTGAGAGGGGGCTGTGGTACATGACTGAGAGGGGGGCTGGTACATGACTGAGATGGGGCTGTGGTACATGACTGAGAGGGGGCTGTGGTACATGACTGAGAGGGGGCTGGTACATGACTGAGAGGGGGCTGGTATACATGACTGAGAGGGGGCTGGTACATGACTGAGAGGGGGCTGGTATACATGACTGAGAGGGGGCTGGTACATGACTGAGAGGGGGCTGGTACATGACTGAGAGGGGGCTGGTACATGACTGAGAGGGGGCTGGTATACATGACTGAGAGGGGGCTGGTACATGACTGAGAGGGGGCTGGTACATGACTGAGAGGGGGCTGGTACATGACTGAGAGGGGGCTGGTATACATGACTGAGAGGGGGCTGGTACATGACTGAGAGGGGGCTGGTATACATGACTGAGAGGGGGCTGGTATACATGACTGAGAGGGGGCTGGTACATGACTGAGAGGGGGATAGTATACATGACTGAGAGGGGGCTGGTACATGACTGAGAGGGGGCTGGTACATGACTGAGAGGGGGCTGTGGTACATGACTGAGAGGGGGCTGGTATACATGACTGAGAGGAGGCTGGTACATGACTGAGAGGGGGCTGGCTGGTACATGACTGAGAGGGGGCTGGTACATGACTGAGAGGGGGCTGGTACCATGTATTGTGCATCATTGTAGGTCAAACCATTAAAAAGTAAATTTCCACAGCAGCCATTTCCCCCGACTTTTATACGGCTAAATTTGTTTATTAACCCTCCTAGATGACAAATCCATTGAGAAACAAAGTGCCACAGATGACCCAACTACTAGGTCCATATCGTATCATCAAAATATTATTTAAAAAATCATTCGGATAAGGGTTCCCTTGATAAAGATGCATGAAAAGGCTGTATAATATACAACACCTGTAGCTCAACTGCAAAAACTGCTTTTTTGATTTGATTAGATTTGTATTTGGAAATTAAAAACACATCATAAAAACAAATTATCTTGACCAATTTGTATTCCTGAGGATATCACCTAAAAGCATTCATTAAAACACTTATTTCGAAGGTGGTCCTCGATGGAAAACATAAAAACATAGCACATATAGCCTACTCAACTGCAAAAATGTTTGCTCAACTGCAAAAATGTATGCCTATTTATGTATTAGCCTACAGGGAAAAACACATTCACAACAGGCAGCAAAGTTTAATTTCAGCCAAGTATGGTAATAAGGTAACTATTAGGATATATATGGTATGGATTACTTACTCTTATAACTTATTACTATCTGTGGTAGCTCTAGTCTCCACCTACACAAATTGTTTTTGTGCTGTCCATTGATCATGCACCTTCACATGGTAGGCACATTAACTGTAGGTCAAACTCCCCAAACAAACAAGCACACCATTGATTTAATTGCCATATAAATCACATACAAAGATCTAACTATTACTCCTCTCTGAACATGAATATAAAACAAGAAGGTGATCTATTAACTGTGTAAACCTTATGCAATATTCATCATTGATATTTGAATGCTTGAAATCTGTATGAACTGAGTAGTTAGTATCAAATGAAATAAGATGGAACAGCTCCATGCATTCATTGAATAAACAACTATTTGCTCATTACCAGTATGGTATTGTTTAAATTGTACAGCTTTTTGCACATCTTTGTCAGGGAATTCCAACAATTCTGGACCTGAATGTACCAGTTAATTGTAATCATCTCTCTCTCCTTATGTCTAGTCAACCAGGTTGTGGAGGAGAGAGACAGGGATGAACAGGCTATAGACTACTTTGCCCATCCTGAGCCTGCTATGATGCAGATGTTTTTACATCACCATCCAAAACAATATTCAGCCAAGAGTGAGTGAGTACACTGGTCCACTTGCACTGGTCCACTTGTCCATGGCACTTACTACCCAGCTTTGTAGTGGTTTGGGGAAATAGGACCGCAAGGATGGTGTACTGGTGGGTGGTGTCCGACCGATTATAGTGGGCCGGTCTGGACCAAAAATGCCAGGGCCGATTTTTGGTCCCAGTCCAGCCCTGGATAAATTGTATATGTGGCTTCCAACAGAGTTTGTGATCTATAATCACACCTAACTCTGGTTGGATGCCGAACTTATTTTTGTTGTACTGTACTTGTGCTGTATGATGACATATGATGTTTTTAGTCGACGGCGGGAGATTGGTGGACTCAGTATGAGCAGTAAAGAGTATAGCAGAAAAGAGGAAGGGACAGTGACCTCATCCAATACCATCTTTGTTTCATTGGCTCACAATGAAACAAAGATCACCTTAAACCTTTCACTACCACACTACAGAAGGTTAACCTTTCACTACCACACTACAGAAGGTTAACCTTTCACTACCACACTACAGAAGGTTAACCTTTCACTACCACACTACAGAAGGTTAACCTTTCACTACCACACTACAGAAGGTTAACCTTTCACTACCACACTACAGAAGGTTAACTTTTCACTACCACACTACAGAAGGTTAACCTTTCACTACCACACTACAGAAGGTTACCTTGCACTACCACACTACAGAAGGTTAACCCTTTTGTTAATGTGGCGGTGAAAGGGTTAAGACACACTTTTGAAAACACCGGCGCAGGCAGCATTGCCACTAACATGGGGTCGTACGGAGCAGGTGCTAGGTCGTCCAAGGTTTCCATGGTAACTCCCTCCAACACGGGGGTCTCAGCTCGTACCTCTCCCTGGAAAGACAGGTAGTTGGAAAAAGATTTTTATTCGTACAGGACTTACGTTTGTCTAGAGCCAGTGTGGTGAATCTCCTTCACCTTTCCTTCAGAATCAATCGCCCCCACCCTTTGATGCCATAAATAGATCAATACAGGCTGTATTAATCAATGTAGCATTTTTTTTCTTCGAATGTAGCCAAGAATAAAGACCCTAACCCTATCAGAACAGAAGTCAAAGTGTATATTTTCAGCACTACGTGATTTTAAGTGTTATATGAATACATATGAGTTTATAGAAATCTCAGAGCATTGAGTCAGAAACCGGCTGATATTGACGCGAGACAATGTCGCAGCCAAAGGTGAGTGTAGTCTTTTGAAAGAAGAGAACCAGGGCTTTCAATGGGCTTTCAAATTTCATAAAAACTACACTACCCAGCTCACGCCAGCCCCTGTCAAACAAATTTTTCATGATTATGTTGCACGGGTCAAACAAACTGTAGTTTGTTTCTTTACCTTTCTGTGAACGTCTAGGAAAAAAACACGTCTCAATTGGATGAAAAATGGCGGCGCATTTTTCATTATAAAAAAGTTACTGTACTTACAGTAGATTTCATTCACGGTCTTTGCTGCCTTGTCAGGGGCACCTGGTGGTACTAAATCCCGATTGAACCATTGATTGGAAAGAGGAGATTTGGCCCGATCCATAGATGTATGACTTGGCCATAATAAGGTAATTTATAGGCCTGATATTCTATATTCATATTTAAAATGGTTGGATGGCAAAATTCAGTACTGTATCTACAAAACCCCCTGTAAATCATCTGCCCTTTATTAATTTGCTTAGATTTTTTGTACACTTGATCTCAAGAAGGTACTGAATGAGCCCAGTGGCAATTTTCCACATCTGGTCAACATTAGCATGGTGTTATTCACGGTCAAAGATAGAAAAAAAGCAAATCATCTAAATAATTTATATTCCCCTTTGGTTCATTACAATTTACTCAAGTATAGTAACAGACACAATATGTATGGGAATACATTCCCTGAGGTCCATAGATGTCCCTAGATACCAGAACATGCAAATGGGGCTTGTAGAAGTGGAGCAATCGTCCATTGACCGAAGGTCAACCGGTTCGATCCCCGGACCGGCAGGAATAATCTGGGCTGGGGAAGTGAATGAATAACTCTCTGCCATTACCCTTAACACCAACCGCTGAAGTGCCCTTGAGCAAGGCACTAAACCCCCAACTGCTCCAGTGGAGTTGCTCAAGTGGCCAACAGTGTCACACTGTGGTTGTACTGGGCAGCTCCTAGTGGTCAACAGTGTCAGACTGTGGTTGTACTGGGCAGCTCCTAGTGGCCAACAGTGTCAGACTGGTTGTACTGGGCGGCTCCTAGTGGTCAACAGTGTCAGACTGTGGTTGTACTGGGCAGCTCCTAGTGGCCAACAGTGTCACACTGTGGTTGTACTGGCAGCTCCTAGTGGTCAACAGTGTCAGACTGTGGTTGTACTGGGCAGCTCCTAGTGGTCAACGGTGTCAGACTGGTTGTACTGGGCAGCTCCTAGTGGTCAACAGTGTCAGACTGTGGTTGTACTGGGCAGCTCCTAGTGGTCAAACGGTGTCAGACTGGTTGTACTGGGCAGCTCCTAGTGGTCAACGGTGTCACACTGTGGTTGTACTGGGCAGCTCCTAGTGGTCAACAGTGTCAGACTGGTTCTACTGGGCAGCTCCTAGTGGTCAACAGTGTCAGACTGTGTTTGTACTGGGGCAGCTCCTAGTGGTCAACAGTGTCAGACTGTGGTTGTACTGGGCAGCTCCTAGTGGTCAACAGTGTCAGACTGTGGTTGTACTGGGCAGCTCCTAGTGGTCAACAGCGTCAGACTGTGGTTGTACTGGGCAGCTCCTAGTGGTCAACAGTGTCAGAATGTGGTTGTACTGGGCAGCTCCTAGTGGTCAACAGTGTCAGACTGTGGTTGTACTGGGCAGCTCCTAGTGGTCAACGGTGTCACACTGTGGTTGTACTGGGCAGCTCCTAGTGGTCAACAGTGTCAGACTGTGGTTGTACTGGGCAGCTCCCAGGTGTGAATGGAACTGTGTGAATGTGAGGCAGGGCGTAGCTGAAAAAGAGCATCCATGCTCAGAGAACCTACCCTGGGTAAATAAAGGTAACACATTTTTTTTAAATAAAAGTCCAGTTTTATATTTTTAAGCCTGGCATCCTGTTTGCTACGTGCTCATTGGTCTGACTCTTTAAACAGGGAAACAATGACCTAATGACCCAACAGTACATTATAATAATGAATATCCAGTGTTAGTGTAGGTCTATAATGTACCAGCAGGGGGGTAAGAGGCCAGGAGCCTTGTTCGCTCTGTGCGTATTGATGTGCCTCCTCAGACAGCTGATCTCCACTTCCTGCTCCAGAAGCTCCGCCTCTGTCCTCAGAGCCAACATGGCGTCTGTCCTCAGAGCCAACATGGCCGCGGGACGAGCTGTAGGATAACATGGCAGACAATCAAAACCAATCTATTTTTTTCATTATCATTATTATACCATAACCAACTTTTTTAGATGATTGTTCAATATCAATATATATAATGTGTGTGTGTGTGTGTGTGTGTGTGTGTGTGTGTGTGTGTGTGTGTGTGTGTGTGTGTGTGTGTGTGTGTGTGTGTGTGTGTGTGTGTGTGTGTGTGTGTGTGTGTGTGTGTGTGTGTGTGTGTGTGTGTTAGTGTGAGTGTGTGTGTGTGTGCGTGTGTGTGTGTGTGTGTGCGTGTGTGTGTGTGTGTGTGTGTGAGTGTGTGTGTGTGTGTGTGTGTGTGTGTGTGTGTGTGTGTGTGTTGATTGATTGATTGATTGATTGAAAAGTTTATTAACAGATTGCAGAATGGGTACAGTACAGTACAGCTCAATACATACAATTGTTAAGAGGATGCAGACCTGAGAAAGACTTTCGTCTTGTTTCCATCAGGGTCCCCCATTTTCAATTCATCATATGTGTGTGTGTGTGTGTGTGTGTGTGTGTGTGTGTGTGTGTGTGTGTGTGTGTGTGTGTGTGTGTGTGTGTGTGTGTGTGTGTGTGTGAGTGCGTGCGTGCGTGTGTGTGTGTACCACAGTGTTTGCCTCCTCTGTTCCTCTGTAGTTGCCTCCTCAATAGATCCTGTTCTAGTCTCTGATTCTCTATTTCAACAGCTGTCAGTGCTTTGGATACATAGCCTAGAGAGAGAGAGAGATAGAGAGAGAGAGAGAGAGAGAGAGAGAGAGATGGAGAGAGAGAGAGAGAGAGAGAGAGAGAGAGAGAGGAGAGAGAGAGAGATAGAGAGAGAGAGAGAGAGAGAGAGAGAGATGGAGAGAGAGAGGGGGGGATAGAGAGAGAGAGGGGGGGGAGAGAGAGAGAGATGGAGAGAGAGAGAGAGAGAGAGAGAGAGAGGGGGGAGGATGGGAGAGGGGGGGAGACAGAGAGAGATAGGGCGAGAGAGAGGAAGACAGAGAGAGAGGGAGATAGAGAGAGAGGGAGAGAGAGAGGAAAACCGAGAGAGAGAGAGAGAGAGAGAGAGAGAGAGAGAGAGAGAGAGAGAGAGAGAGAGAGAGAGAGAGAGAGAGAGAGAGAGGGGGGGGGGGGGGAGACAGAGAGAGAGAGGGGGGAGGGAGAGGGGGGGGAGACAGAGAGAGAGAGGGGGGGAGGGAGAGGGGGGAGACAGAGAGGGATAGGGGGAGAGAGAGAGGAAGACATAGAAAGAGAGGGAGATAGAGAGAGAGGGCGAGAGAGAGGAAGACAGAGATAGAGAGAGAGAGAGGGGCAGACAGACAGACAGACAGACAGACAGACAGACAGACAGACAGACAGACAGACAGACAGACAGACAGACAGACAGACAGACAGACAGACAGACAGACAGACAGACAGACAGACAGACAGACAGACAGATACATAGATACGTACAGTATATATAAACATAAATAGATAGATAGATAGATAGATAGATAGATAGATAGATAGATAGATAGATAGATAGATAGATAGATAGATAGATAGATAGATAGATAGATAGATAGATAGATAGATAGATAGATAGATAGATAGATAGATAGATAGATAGATAGATAGATAGATAGATAGATAGATAGATAGATAGATAGATAGATAGATAGATAGATAGATAGATAGATAGATAGATAGATAGATAGATAGATAGATAGATAGATAGATAGATAGATAGATAGATAGATAGATAGATAGATAGATAGATAGATAGATAGATAGATAGATAGATAGATAGATAGATAGATAGATAGATAGATAGATAGATAGATAGATAGATAGATAGATAGATAGATAGATAGATAGATAGATAGATAGATAGATAGATAGATAGATAGATAGATAGATAGATAGATAGATAGATAGATAGATAGATAGATAGATAGATAGATAGATAGATAGATAGATAGATAGATAGATAGATAGATAGATAGATAGATAGATAGATAGATAGATAGATAGATAGATAGATAGATAGATAGATAGATAGATAGATAGATAGATAGATAGATAGATAGATAGATAGATAGATAGATAGATAGATAGATAGATAGATAGATAGATAGATAGATAGATAGATAGATAGATAGATAGATAGATAGATAGATAGATAGATAGATAGATAGATAGATAGATAGATAGATAGATAGATAGATAGATAGATAGATAGATAGATAGATAGATAGATAGATAGATAGATAGATAGATAGATAGATAGATAGATAGATAGATAGATAGATAGATAGATAGATAGATAGATAGATAGATAGATAGATAGATAGATAGATAGATAGATAGATAGATAGATAGATAGATAGATAGATAGATAGATAGATAGATAGATAGATAGATAGATAGATAGATAGATAGATAGATAGATAGATAGATAGATAGATAGATAGATAGATAGATAGATAGATAGATAGATAGATAGATAGATAGATAGATAGATAGATAGATAGATAGATAGATAGATTCGGCTCAAACAAGGGACTAAACACGTTTCGCAATTATGCCACATCAATGTGGAACGCCCTGCCTAAAGCTGTAAAGGAATGTGAATCACTACCCACCTTCAAAAACACTCTCAAAAAACACCTACGTGAGACTGCAATTCGAAACTGGCCCCTACAAATGTCCTAACCTAGTTGTACAGTAAATGACCAAGTAAGGCTTTGTCAATATTCCAATGTACAGTGTAAAATGTGTGTGTCCCCTTCCCAACCCCCCCCCCCCCCCCCCCCCCCCCACCTCCAATGTACAGCCCTCACCCAACCCACCCAACCCCACCCCACCCAACCAACCTCCTCCAATGTACAGTTTCTATGCCAAATGTATATACACTCCTTTTCTGGACACTTTTGTATCACAAACAGTACTGTATTTGCAAATCTGATATGTCATAAATGTATAGATGTAGCAGTACTGTCTATCTGTATGTCATGTATGTCATATATGTTATGATGAATTGAAAATGGGGGACCCTGATGTAAACAAGACGAAAGTCTTTCTCTGGTCTGCATCCCCTTAACAATTGTATGTATTGAGCTGTACTGTACTGTACCCATTCTGCAATCTGTTAATAAACTTTTCAATCAATCAATAGATAGATAGATAGATAGATAGATAGATAGATAGATAGATAGATAGATAGATAGATAGATAGATAGATAGATAGATAGATAGATAGATAGATAGATAGATAGATAGATAGATAGATAGATAGATAGATAGATAGATAGATAGATAGATAGATAGATAGATAGATAGATAGATAGATAGATATACAGATATTAAATATGCATGGTGTTATCCACCTGTATAAAACACCAAGGTCAAGTACAAACAAGCAGCCTGGAAAACACAGGATGTAACCACAGTACGTGGAGAGAGGGAGCAGGGTGGGAGGTGGAGCTAGAGCAGGGGTGCAGTGGTCATTTCAGAAGTGGTTGTACTCTGTTTAAATTACGTCACGTGCATAAATGTTCCCTCGCGTTACTAGTTTTAGTTTCGTTTTTGTAAATATTGCCTTGAAATAGAGAAGCTGATAAAGGTAGCAGGATAGCATTCAATATATAAAGAAATTATATTGTCAACAGATATGGTCGAAAAACAAACAATGGTTTAAATGTAATTGTAGATACACTATTGTAGTTACAATTTCTTTAATTGAATTAACTTAAACTAGAAAAGTAAATACAAACTAAATTAACAATGTAACTTACAGTTTACAGAAGGACAGTTTCCTTCTGAAGCACAATTTAAGAAATGTCTCATCCTTCCAGTCGGGACCATTTGTCACATAGTGAGAGGTTCCACTGCTCAAGCAAACCCCCACCAATTATTGTTATGCTATTGTTATGCAAATACAAGTAGCCAGCTGAGTGCCGGTACTTGGCGCACGGCACGACGAGTCGAGTGAAAGTTGTGACGGCATTTTTTTGTGCGTGCGCGTGTTTCTGCTCAGAAAAGTGGTGGAACGGCGTGGTACCGCGTGGCATGAGCACTGCACCACTGAGCTAGAGAGAGACAAAGACGAGAATGAGGGGAGTGTAAGCAAAAGACAAGGGAAGAATAGGGAGCCAAAACAGAGAAGGAAACCGATGAATTAGTTACGTTTGCTGTGATCTCGATGCTGAGTGTGTCCCTGGCTCTGCCGCTCTCTGCTCTCTGCTGCCCCCTGCTGGCCTCTCCCGTCTCCCTCCTGCTGAAGGGCTTCACGCAGCAGCTCCTGCAACTGGGCCAGAATGGCTGGCTCTGCGCCGCCATTTTGTAGATAGGATAGCCGTAGGGCTCTGGGGGGAGGGGGAGGGGGGCAATTAGAAAAGCATTTATATCATATCATATCAACCTTTATTTATACTCGAAAAGACAATAGAGGTCACCCTCATTTTCAATGTCGTCGAGACGTTACAGACATTTCAATGCACACATTTCTACAATATAACAATAATACATATGAATAACTATCTATATAGTATAAAATGAACATAGGCATACAATCAGCACACAGATTGACAGAATAAAAAACAATGCATAAATTGCAGACATAATAATAGGCAGGGCCGCCTGGGAGAAATGCGAGGCCCTGTGCGAGATTTAACGCGAGCCCCCCCCCCCCCCCCCCCCCCAAAAGGTAAAAAAAAAAAAAAAAAAAAAAAATATATATATATATATATTTTTTTTCATACAGTCAACATATTCTTAAATAATAGCGCTGCCCGAGGCGGGGCATGATACAGTCAACATATAGCAAAAGAGAGAGCGAGAGAGAGCTCCCGTTCTACAGTCAATATACAGTGTACAGAGAGAGAGAGAGAGAGAGAGAGAGAGAGAGACACATTGGAAAGAAATTGAAATGCTATTTGGCCCTAAACAGAGAGTACACAGTGGCAGAATACCTGAGCACTGTGACTGAAGATCCTTGACTATACAGACTCAGCGAGCACAGCCTAGCCATCGAGAAAGGCCGCCATAGGCAGACTGTGTGTGTTAGAAAGAGAGAGAGAGAGAGAGAACATGTGTGTTTGTCATGTGTGTGTGTGTTAGAGAGAGAGCATGTATGAGAGATCCAAAAGGACAAAGATCAACACTTAAATCCAAGAGAGAGAGAGAGAGAGAGAGAGAGAGAGAGACACATTGGAAAGAAATTGAAATGCTATTTGGCCCTAAACAGAGAGTACACAGTGGCAGAATACCTGAGCACTGTGACTGAAGATCCTTGACTATACAGACTCAGCGAGCACAGCCTAGCCATCGAGAAAGGCCGCCATAGGCAGACTGTGTGTGTTAGAAAGAGAGAGAGAGAGAGAGAACATGTGTGTTTGTCATATGTGTGTGTGTTAGAGAGAGAGCATGTATGAGAGATCCAAAAGGACAAAGATCAACACTTAAATCCAAGAGAGAAAGAGAGAGAGAGAGAGACACATTGGAAAGAAATTGAAATGCTATTTGGCCCTAAACAGAGAGTACACAGTGGCAGAATACCTGAGCACTGTGACTGAAGATCCTTGACTATACAGACTCAGCGAGCACAGCCTAGCCATCGAGAAAGGTCGCCATAGGCAGACTGTGTGTGTTAGAAAGAGAGAGCGAGAGAGAGCATGTGTGTTAGAGAGAGAGCATGTATGAGAGAGAGAGAGAGAGAGAGAGAGAGAGAGAGCATGTGTGTGTGTGTTAGAGAGAGAGCATGTATGAGAGATCCAAAAGGACAAAGATCAACACTTAAATCCAAAGAGAAGAGGGTCTATACCAGAGAAACCAAAGCAGCAAGGAGCCAATGGCCGACATCAGCTAAATAGGCTAGCCAGGTACTGTGACACCAGGCCACACACAGCTTTGGCCAACGGCCCAACGCTACCCAAGCTACACAAACGACCAAGACATTCACACACAGCACATGTCGTATCTCCAAATGTTGTGAAGTAGCATATGTTTTGCCTGGAAAAAAACATCGTTATTAACAAAACATTCGGGAGGGGAAGGAAGGAAGAGTGGGGTAATGTCATGACATTTTCATTAATCTTACCTGCACCAAGGAACGCAGGGCGAAAGGCCGCAACACAGGTCTCCACGTTGACGAAAGGCCTCTTGCTGGCGGGACAAAATAAGCCAGAACCCCCTGCTATTCTCACGGCTAATGTCAATGGTCGACTCGTAGCACAAGCTAACAGCTAACTCTAGCCTAGGCTAACTGATAGCATCAAAGTAACGTGCGCAGCCGGCAGCTAGCCGGCAGCTAGCTACGACGTTAGCTACCGGCTGCGCACGTTACTTTGATGCTATCAGTTAGCCAGTTAGCTCAACCCGGCTATCGCTAACCATTAGCTAACGCACTACCACTGAAACTACAACATGAGAAAAGCAATACAGGCGCTGACACCAGGCCACACACCGTTAGCTACTAACTCCATACTACAACAGGCTACAGCTAGTCGACCAGTTTGGCTCCAGAGAGAGAGAGAGAGAGATAGATCCACGGCGGGAATATAATAATAGGTTGACTCACCATAACGCAGTATCAATGCCAATGGTAAAGTTGGAAGGAGACTTTCTTGGCCCACGGTGTAATTTCTTCTGATCCATGCTGCTTTTGAAAAGACATCCACTGGCTCCTCTGAATAGCGCTGAATTAGATCATCCCTCTACCTCGTGTGTCTTCTTCTTCTTCTTCTTCTTCTATTTGGTGTATTACGGCGGACGGGAGAAGAGCCCGGAAACACTATCCTAAAATCTGTAGAGCAGCAAAGCCGCAGAAACCGGAAAACTGCAGTCTGCAGAGCCGCAGAGGCAGGAACAAGTCAGACACATTCTACAAACGTGTCTAATGTGAAATATATAAGCATATAAGCAAAACTAGATTTTAGGTCTGTGATGAAAAAAAAAAATTATTTTGCGAGGCCTCCCTTCCCGCGAGGCCCTGTGCGACCGCACTGCTCGCACACCCCCTGAGGCGGCCCTGATAATAGGTATAAAAGACAATAAAAGTAGTGCAATGTAAACATGCAGACCTATCTTTAATTGCTATATTATAATTTGAACACGTGTTCCATACTGTGCCAGTGTTATGTACAGCAAGATACAAGAGAAGAACATCAGACCTATTTGAAACATGTTGGTCCTTTTATAAGATACATTCACGGTTGTTTTCTCAAAGAAATAAAAATAAAATGGGTTGGATTTGTTACAACCACAGCCAGGGCCTCTCTCTCACCTGCCTGGCTGCAGGTCTCCACGCCCTTATATGGGCAGCTTCCTGTCCCTGCTTCGACACGCTGTCTCCATAGATCAACCTACACACCTGAGGCTCATCAGATCATCACCAGACCTGGATATCAGACCTGCGTTCCTGCCACTCCTCGTGTTGCTTCACCTACCGTGGTACTAGGACTCAAACCTGTGTGCTTCCACTGGCTCTGAACCTGCCTTGTCCTAACCTTGCTCTCTCTGCGTGTAGGATGGCATACCCCCGGTCTACCCCCCCCACCCATGGACGTCACCAGCCTGGACATAGCTTGGGATCACATGGAGTGACCTTCCTCTGTACATTTCAGTAATTCAACCCTGTAAAGCCTGGTACCTGATTAAATATCCTAAACCGTCTCATTCTCCTCTGCCTTGTGTTCTGCTTGTGGGTTCCAAACCAGACGCCACCCTCACAGAACACTCGGACCATGACGGACCCAGCACCACAGGACTCTGGAGAATTGGACCGGTTCCAGACCATCCTCAACAGTCACAGAGGATTGGTAAATCAACACACACACATGCTCGCAGAGGCCGCTGCCCAGATCGAAGCCCTCTCTATCAGCTCCGCTAAACAAGATGAACTTTTAGAACGGGTCGCCATATTCCTCTCTAAACCACCAGCCCTGGCACCCACTCCAGCCCCAGCCCAGGCTCTGCATAGGGGCCTGCTTAAAGGAGATGTGTTGGCATGGGCAACAGCGCTCCACTCCAGCGATGCTCTTCTCCGTTCTTCTTTTGCCGATTACATCCCTGAGCTGCGAAACGTTTTTGATCACCCCCTCTGTGGCCTGGATGGTTCAGCCGGCCTGTTAGCCGTCCGTCAGGGCAACCACAGTGTCAGCGAATACTCGATTGAATTCCGTATCCTGGCCGCCGGCTCCGGGTGGAATGGCGTCGCGTTAAAAGGCTTATTCCGTCAGGGCCTCAATGACGTTCTCAAAGACGGGTTGGCTGCCAAACTCCTTGGACGAGCTAATTAACCTAGCCAGGAGCATGGACACGCGCCTTCGTGAACGTCGCCGTGAGAGGGCTAGCGTTAGCCACTCCCCGGTATCCAAATCTCCTCGTTCGTCTTCCTCCATGCACGCCACCCGATTCGATCCAGAGCGTTATTCCCTCCATACCGCCCCGCGCTCTTCCCCATCCTCTTCGGCTCCCGAGCCTATGGAACTAGGTTGGGCTCTTCTCACCCCTGATGAGCGGTACCACAGACCACAGGCGGGTGCGTGTCTGTACTGTGGTCAGACCGGTCACTTCCGGGATTCATGTCCTGCACGCCCAAATGCCTATTGTCCTCGGTCAAACCTGGTTAAAGCTACACAACCCTGTCATTAACTGGCCAACTGGTACTGTCACTGGTTGGAGCGCTCACTGTCATTCCACCTGCCTGCAGTCTACTCGTCCTCCACTAGAGGTTGCCGGTTCTCACCTTTCTTTTGAACTTATTGACCTCTCCACTATTCCACCTGTTTATCATGATTTGGAGGCTGTCTTTAGTAAACAACATGCCCTCTCCCTGCCACCCCATCGTCTGTACGACTGTGCCATTGACCTGCTCCCAGGTGCCCCACTCCCCTCTAGTCGTCTGTTCAATCTCTCGCATCCGGAGAGAGAGTCCATGGAAAAATATATCCACAAGTCCCTAGCCACAGGCATTATCACCCCCTCCTCCTCTCCTGTCGGTGCTGGCTTCTTTTTTGTTTCTACAAAAGATGGTTCACTTCGCCCCTGTATTGACTACCGTGGCCTCAATAACATCACAGTCAAGAACAAGTACCCCCTGCTGTTGATAAATTCTGCTTTTGAACCCCTGCAAGGTGCCTCCATTTTCACGAAGCTGGACCTCAGGAATGCCTATCACCTGGTCCGTATCCAGGAGGGGGACGAGTGGAAGACAGCCTTCAACACACCTCTCGGTCACTTCGAGTACAAGGTAATGCCCTTTGGGTTGACCAATGCCCCTGCTGTCTTCCAGACCCTTGTCAATGACGTTCTCCGTGATGTCCTGAACCGCTCTGTTTTTGTTTATTTGGATGATTCTTATTTCTGCTTATTTTCTTGAGCACGTCCAGCATGTCCGCCAGGTCCTCCAACGCCTGCTGGAGAACAAATTGTTTATCAAGGCTGAGAAGTGTGAGTTCCACGTCCCCTCCATCGGGTTCCTCAGCTACATTATCGAGAATGGGCAGATCCGGGCGGACCCTGAGAAAATCAAGGCAGTGGTGGACTGGCCCAGGCCCTCCAATGTCAAGCAGCTCCAGCGCTTCCTGGGGTTTGCGAATTTTTTCCGGCGTTTCATCAGGGACAACAGCCGGGTTTCCGCGCCCCTCACCCAACTCACGTCGCCCTCCGTGCCCTTCTCCTGGTCCGCTAAGGTGGAGTCCGCCTTCTCGGAGCTGTGTAGGCGCTTCACCTCCGCGCCCATCCTCATCCAGCCGGACACATCCCAACAGTTTGTGGTGGAGGTGGACGCCTCCAATACCGGTGTGGGATTGGTCCTCTCCCAGCGATCCGCTCTCGACCAGAAACTACACCCCTGCGCCTTCCTCTCTCGCTGCCTGTCCCTGGCGGAGGTTAATTATGACATTGGGAACCGAGAGATCTTGGCGGTCAAGCTGGCAATGGAGGAGTGGAGGCACTGGCTGGAGGGTTCCAAGATCCCCTTCTTCATTTGGACGGACCACAAGAACCTCGCCTATATCCAGACAGCCAAGCGCCTGAACTCCCGCCAGAATCGGTGGGCACTGTTCTTCTGTCGTTTCAACTTCTCCTTGACCTACAGGCCCGGCTCCAAGAATGACAAGCCAGATGCCCTTTACCATCAGTTTGTCCCCGAAGGGGGGCCTCCTCACCCCGACACCATCCTTCCTTCCACCTGCTTGGTGGCTTCCGCCACCTGGAAGATCCAGTCCGTCATCAGGGAGGCCCAACGCACCCAGCCTGATCCAAGTAACGGCCCTCCTAACCGGCTTTTTGTCCCCGACCTTGTCCGCTCCCAGGTGCTCCAGTGGATCCACACCTCCCAGTTCGCCTGTCATCCTGGAATCGACCGAACCCTGTCCCTGCTGAATCGGCATTTCTGGTGGCCCTCCATGAGGGAGGATACCCGCGCCTTCGTCCTTGCCTGCACTGTCTGTGCTCGTGGGAAGTCTCCTGCCAGCTGATCCCTACCCTCATCCGGGACTTCCACAGAGTCAATCCTGGCAAGCCTGGAGGGTCGCCAGGAGGCGCCCGTAGAGGGGGGGGGGGGCCTGTTAAAACCACAGCCAAAATATTTGATGTAATATTGACATTAAGATATTGGGATCTGTGCTTTTTTAAAACAGATATACATAGATCAACTTTTTATGGTTAATGTGAAAATCAAAGGGAGAGTGATACATTCATTTGAACAAAAGATATATAATTTTTTGTAATCCATGAAAGTGTCAGAGAAGGACTTCTGAGGGAAGACACCCAACTCTGGTTCAAACATAGTGTTACATTATCAGTCAAACTTGGAATTATCAGTTTGGAATTTGGCCAACCATAAAATGTCATACATTTCAGTGAGAATGTTATTACAATATCAGTCAGCACATTTTATTACATTAT
>NC_140176.1:108140790-108300790 GCF_963971535.1 Notolepis coatsorum | reverse complement strand
GGATGAGTCTGTGGCTGAACGAGCTTCTCATCTTGACTAGCTCGTCGTAGAGGGGGTGGTAGGGGTTCTCCATGATGGCATCCAGCTTCCTTATCATCCCCCTCTCTACCATCACCTCAAGTCTAGGTAGCTCGACTCCCACCACAGAGCTAGCCTTCCTCACCAGCTTGTTGAGCTTGTTGGTGTCCCTTGAGTTGATGTAGCCTCCCCAGCATGCCACAGCATAGAAGAGGATGCTGGCCACAACAGACTGGTAAAAAGACTGCAGCAGTTTGTTGCACACATTGAAGGACCTGAGTCTCCTCAGGAAGAACAGCCTGCTCTGTCCCTTCCTGTAGAGGGCCTCTGTGTTGTCCGACCAGTCCAGTTTATTGTTCAGGTGTACCCCAAGGAACTTGTATGAGTCCACCATCTCCACATCCACCCCTCGGATGGAGATGGGAATCGGGGGGGGCCTCTTCTTGCCCCTCCGGAAGTCCACCACGAGAGAAGAGAAGATGAGAGAAGAGAAGATGAGAGAAGAGAAGAGAAGATGAGAGAGGAGAAGATAATATGAGCAAAGAGAAGAGAAGATAATAGAAGATGAGAGAAGAGAAGATGAGATGAGAGAAGAGAAGAGAAGAGGAGAGAAGAGGAGAGAAGATGAAAGAAGAGAAGAGAATATGAGCGAAGAGAAGAGAAGAGAATAGAAGATGAGAGAAGAGAAGATGAGAGAAGAGAAGAAAAGATGAGAGAAGAGAAGAGGAGAGAAGAGAAGAGAAGAGAAGATGAGAGAAGAGAATAGAGGATGAGATGAGAGAAGAGAAGAGAAGAGAAGAGAAGAGAAGAGAAGAGACGATGAGAGAAGAGAAGAGAAGAGGAGATAAGAGAAGAGAAGAGAAGATAAGTGAAGAGAAGAGACGATGAGAGAAGAGAAGAGAAGATGAGAGAAGAGAAGAGGAGAGAAGAGAAGAGAAGAGAAGATGAGAGAAGAGAAGAGAATAGAAGAGGAGAGGAGAGGAGAGGAGAGGAGAGAATAGAAGATGATAAATTGATTGATTGATTGATTGATTGATTGATTGATTGATTGATTGATTGATTGATAAGTTGATGAGTTGATTGGTTAAAGGTTAGCTGGTTAGTTGTGCACAGTAGAAGGCGTAGAGGGAAAATACTAGAGTACATTACAGTCCTTTCCCCTGAAGTCCGGTTCTAACCGCTGTGCAGTGTGACCAGGGGCCTCCTCACCTCTCCTCTGTCTCTCCAGGTCCTTGTTAGCGTTGACCAGGTGAGCCAACTGCTTCCCGTGTCCCTCAGCCAGACTTCTGTTTCTCTGGAGCCACACCGCTCTGGATATACCACCAGTCTGTAGAATAGAGTAGGTGAATGGAGGAGAACATGAGAAGAACAGAGCAGAGAAGAGACCAGAAGAGAAGAGAATAGACCAGAAGAGCAGAGAAGAGAAGAGAAGAGAAGAGAAGAGAAGAGAAGAGAAGAGAAGAGAAGAGAAGAGAAGAGAAGTGAAGAGAAGAGAAGAGAAGAGAAGAGAAGAGAAGAGAAGAGAAGAGAAGAGAAGAGAAGAGAAGAGAGGAGAAGAGAAGAGAAGAGGTGAGGAGAGGAGAGGAGAGGAGAGGAGAGGAGATGAGAGAAGATGAGATGAGAGAAGAGACGATGAGAGAAGAGAAGAGGAGAGAAGAGAAGATGAGAGAAGAGAAGAGAAGAGGAGAGAAGAGAACAGAGGAGAAGATGGGAGAAGATAAGAAAAGAGGAGAGAACAGAACAGAACAAAAGAGAATAGAAGAGGAGAGAAGAGAAGAGGAGAGACAAGGAGAGAAGAGAAAAGAAGAAGAGAGGAGATGAGTGGCCAAGTGGAGAGAACAGAACAAAACAAAACAGACGAGATGAAGAGAAGAGAAGAAAAAGGGGAGAAGAGAAGAGAAGAGAAGAGAAGAGAAGAGAAGAGAAGAGAAGAGAAGAGAAGAGAAGAGAAGAGAAGAGGAAAAAAAGAGAAGATGCTGTTTTCTTTTCCATCACTAAAATTCATAATAGATATAAAATGCAATACACTGTAAATCTCATAGACTTCCTTGGTTTAACTGTCACAGTTATATACCTGGCTCTATCTCTCTCTCTCTCTCTCTCTCTCTCTCTCTCTCTCTCTCTCTCTCTCTCTCTCTCTCTCTCTCTCTCTCTCTCTCATTAAGTCAGGTGCAGAATGCAGGTGTGATGCTGTCAGCGGAGCAGCTGATTGACGTCTGTGGGCCAATTACATCAGTAATATAAGCCCGCCCCAGATGTCAGGAGGCTGCCAGATCGTAACTTCGTATTTCCCAGTTAGTCGTGTTATTCTGCTCTCTCTCTCGTATTGTTCTCTCTAGCACTATTGTTCTTTAACCGTGTCTAACCCTTGTTCTCATCCTTCCCCGCAGTCCTACCTGGCTGACTCCCCTGTACCCGCTCTGACCCCTGCCTGTCTGACTCCCCTGTACCCGCTCTGACCCCTGCCTGGCTGACTCCCCTGTACCCGCTCTGACCCCTGCCTGGCTGACTCCCCTGTACCCGCTCTGACCCCTGCCTGTCTGACTCCCCTGTACCCGCTCTGACCCCTGCCTGGCTGACTCCCCTGTACCCGCTCTGACCCCTGCCTGGCTGACTCCCCTGTACCCGCTCTGACCCCTGCCTGGCTGACTCCCCTGTACCCGCTCTGACCCCTGCCTGTCTGACTCCCCTGTACCCGCTCTGACCCCTGCCTGGCTGCTCCCTCCGTGTATCAACCCCTGCCTGAATACCTGACCATTCTATTTATTATTAAATATATACCCACTGTAAAACAAATTTAAAAAAGAATCACAGGAAATTCACTGTATTATTTTACAGCTTACCTTTGTTTTTCTACTTTAAGTGTAAATACCATAAAAATACAGTAAATTACCTTTTATCAAAATATTAACCATTAAATAAAGGTTGTAATCTGTAAATGTATTTGATTTTACAGTAAGTCTTTGGAAACCATTGATGCCAGACATTTACCGTTTTCTTGCAGCTTTTTTTCTTACAGTGGACTGGGTTTGAACAAGACCTTTGCTCTGTGCTGCATATTGGGTTCAATGCCCCGAGACACAACATTAACTGAGGATCAACTGAGGAATAAAATTACTAACTCGAACAGCTTATTACTCCCGGGTCCGGACCAAATATGGATAATGGAAAGATTCTAATGGATTTCAAAAATCATATTACCAAAATTGCCCAAAGTTATTAACTACTGCCATATCCCTTTCAAGTACATGTGGGTTTCTTAAGGGTAAATATTATAATAAAATATGGATCCCCTGAGGAAAGGTTTATGGTGTAATTGTGTCCTCACTGGTTGACAGTGGGTTGTCATGGCTCCGTCTCTGTGAGTGACAGGTGTCACTCTCCCGGGAGGAGAGCCATCCCCCGGTGTCCTCCTCTTCCTCTCCTTTGTCCTCTCCCTCTTCTCCTCCCTCCTCTCTCCCTCTTTCTCCTCCTCATCCTTCCCCGTCCGTTCATTCTGCTCCTGCGGTTCTCCGTGTGGCCAGAGGGGGCGCCGGAGGCTCGGCTCCTGTCTCCTCCCCTGGAGTGACCTGATGCTGTCCAACTGGAGGAGACAGAGAGAGAGATGTAACTAGGAGGAGACAGAGAGAGAGATGTAACTAGGAGGAGACAGAGAGAGATGTATCTCTAGGACTCACGACAGAGAGAGAGAGAGAGAGAATTAAATACATCATACCACAATACCAACATATTTACATTTACATTTAGTCATTTGGCTGAACGTTTTTGTATCCAAAGCGACTTCAAAGTTGTGTACGACAGCAGGAAGGGTACAACTCTTTCAGCTGAGTAGCAATGTCGGTCAAACAGTGTTGAAACGTGGGTGCCGCAGACTTGAGTGTATAGTAGTAGAGAGATATTAGTATAGTAGGTAGTAATATAGGCAAGGAAGATTATTTAGTGCATGATAGTAAAAAGACAGTACGAAGGTTAGTATATCTATATATTTTTATTTATTTATTTATAAACAAATAAAATATACATAAATAATAAATACAAAATGTATAAACAAAACATGTCAGGAGTACACTTACATGTCTGTTTCCTATAAGGGATACCCACTGAAACGGGGTTGACTATTGATGCACATGTGTACAAACAGCATTCGGTTTTATATTGTATACTGAAGTACTACCAGGGGTGTAAAAAGTGCCCAGAAATTATACTTAAGTGAAAGTATGGGTACCGTCTCAAAATCGTACTCAAGTAAAAGTCAGAGTATCTGGCTAAAAACACACTTGAGTAAAAGCTAACAGGGTTCCCAATATTCTACAATCAACCCGGTGCATGTGGCATACGGTAAGACAATCTCCGGACACCACTATATGCATACGGACAGTATAAGACTCATTTTTCTTTCCTGTGCCACCCGTCCCCCGTGCCCCACGCTGCTACGATGCCAGCAATTCCTCAAGAGGATCAATCAATGATTTATCTTATTTCTGTAGAGAATCACAGCTTTCAGCCGCCTTTACCGATTAATTTCTTCTGAATCTGTGTTACTTCTGCTGATGTCTGTCTCCGCGGGATAAAGAACTGATCCCTTTTTTGATCCTCCAATCACAACTGTTGCTTCCCAGGGGCGGGGTTTGGGATTAATTAACACTCAGCCTTGGAGTTAGTTGGTCACTAAAAAACCTTGTACAGTTAGCCTGTGGATTGTGATAATAGAAGTTAGTTATGTTTTATAAGTAATGAAATAAAATGAAAATAATATATGTTGTTCCGGTAAGGGGCAGGAGCTAAAACAATGACATCCAATCAAACGAACTACCAAGTCAAATGATTGGAGCGAGCAAGCTGTCTATCAAACCCTCTAGTGACACTTGTTATGTGCATAATAGTTGCGTCTGTACACAAAGACCTGCTGCTTGATTGATTGATTGATTGAAAAGTTTATTAACAGATTGCAGAATGGGTACAGTACAGTACAGCTCAATACATACAATTGTTAAGGGGATGCAGACCAGAGAAAGACTTTCGTCTTGTTTACATCAGGGTCCCCTATTTTCAATTCATCATAACATGACATACATGACATACAGATAGACAGTACTGCTACATCTATACATTTATGACATATCAGATTTGCAAATACAGTACTGTTTGTGATACAAAAAGTGTCCAGAAAAAGAGTGTATATACATTTGACGTAGAAACTGTACATTGGAGGAGGTTGGGTGGGTGGGGTGGGGTTGGTGGGTGGGGGCTGTACATTGGAGGGGGGGGGGGGGGGTTGGGGTGGGGGGGGGACACTGTACACTGTACATTGCTAACACCTAGCTGCCTGCTGCTAATGTAACCCAGGTTTCAGATTCATAACTATTTAGTTATAGGAACATAAATAGTTAATGCCATTGAATAAGAACATAAATAGTTAATGCTATTGTGTAAGAACATAAATAGTTAATGTTATTGGGTCATATGTATATTCATATGAGATTAGCAATGTTTTGACCAAATCCTTTGAATTGCCTCACTGCCCCTTTAAATTACCTCATGACGCGAGATAGGTGTCACAACAGTCCACGCCTTGCCTTACGGCAGGTGAGCCTTGCCATACAGCAGATGAGATTATAGATTGACAGAGACTGACGCAGCTGAATGCTGCTGGATACTGAAATGAACTAGTCAAGTCAAGTCAAGTCAAGTCAAGAGTTTTATTTGTCACGGCATACAAGTATACAATGAAATGCGGGGGGTCTTGCCCGCAACGATGTGCATAATACAATAGTAATATATAATAAGAATCCAATAGAACTACATTGTGCAATAAACAAGTAAACAAAGTAGGGCATATCGGTATATGTACATGAGTTATTTACAGAGCATGGTAGGACATGCTAGGTCCTGTGGTAGTGCAATACACTGTTAGCAACGGATGAGGCACTGGGTCTTTATGTACACTGTTATACAATGCTATATTATACAATCTCAAGTTATACTAATTCTTTTTTTTTTGATCCACTTTTTCTCCCATTTTCTATATTTTCTCCCATCCCAATTTCGTATCATCCAATTCAACCCTCCCCTGTCACGAACGCTGTTTCTTGCCTCCCACAAGCCGGCTGCAGTGAGGACTAAGTCATACATAGCACAAGTCCCCTCCGGTACTTGAGGTAACAGCAGTCGCATCTTTTCACCTGCGCAGCTCGACCTCTCAGTGTCGAGGAGTAACGCGTGGGAGGCTCACGCTGCCCCCGACACTTCCTGATTCTACTGCGCAGGCGCACCAACCGACTTGTAGGAGTCGCTTGTTCACAACGTTCGATCCCCACCCTTCAGTTTTTCCCTCCCCGTAATACGGCCAATGTGTATTACTGCGGACGACCAGCCAAACTGAAAAACAATGTGGAGAGCTGGATTCGAACACGCGAATCCTAGCGTCTCCACACTGGTGGCGAGTGCCTTAGACCACTACACCACCTAGCCGCCATAAGTTATACTAATTCTTAAAGTGACCTTTCCTTTTGCGCCACGAAATATTTATCAAACAGTCATAAAAGATTCCCCCAGTTACAAAACCGAAGAAGTTGTTGCAGTTAAAGAGCATACCACTTCCGGAAGCGGTTTTGGTGATTTTTCATCAATATTGTGCTGTTCATTGTCGAATGTACAAAATCGCTAGCTCAATGCTAATCAGCTAATAATGTAGCTTCACCCTGAGTCATGCTAGCGAAGCTCCAAGCTCAATTTGGTTAAATGAAAACTAGAAATAAACCATTTCAGAAGTACTTATAATTGTATTGATATGCTGTATGATAAGAACATGGTCTATATACATTTTGACTGATTTTGAGAGTTTAATATGGAATGTGAGGAATGTTTGCATATGCTAGTGCACTTTAGCCTAACTTAGCATACGACAGATGGATATTCCCACGTGCTGTGATAATGTAGCCTACTTTAGCTTAGCATAGCTAAAGGTAGCCTGATTGATTATTCATTCTAAAAGCAATGAAAAGATGATGAAGCAATGAAAGACGGTAAATAGCTTTTATTTTCTGAATGCCTGTATAACGCAGGCCAGGTTTTTCTAGCACCCCGTTCCACCTCCGGGAAGAGTTCCCAGGAGTCCCGACCGACCACCACTCATCACGTGTGCCCACGCGGGACGAGGCAGTGTGCCGGACCGACACAAAATGGCGAGCCAACCCACTGAACCTCAGATCTAGATCAAGGCTATACCCCGGCCTGATCTGATTACCCCTGTTGCCTCAACACCCTGTTGCCTCAACAGCCTGGTAGGATTGTGAAATTACCTTCCTCATTCCCAGTGTGAACTTGAGTCACAAGAACTTCCAAGGACCATCATATACTTTTCTATGATACAAACTGATTGAACGAGAGCACAAGGACTTCCAAGGGCTTTTGACCCTGTTTCACCTTTTGTATTTTGATATTGTATTTTGTATTTGATTGATGCACATTGTATATATGGGTACTGATATTTCTCCTGTAAGAAGGGAGAGTTAAAGGGTAAATGCACCCAGTAAGATACTTGAACCACTGATATTTCTCCTGTAAGAGGGAGAGTTAAAGGGTAAATTCACCCAATAAGATACCTGAACCACTGATGTTCTCCTGTAAAGAGGACGAGTTAAAGGGTCAATGCACCCAGTAAGATACAAACACTTACCTATTGAAATGATAAACTGATATAGAGTTTACTGAATGATAAACTGTTATAGAGTTTAATGATCTGCAATTGCAGAAGAAAGATAATGAGTTACTCATGAAAAAGGGATACATCTAATGTCCAACTTTAAACCTAGCTTTTAGCTAGTGATAACCTCAGAGACGTCTGAACCTAACCAAATGTGTTGATCCAATCAACCTAGAACCTGATATCGAACTAACCCTCCTGAAAGAAGGAGTGGTTAATGAAAGAACCTAAAAGGGATACTTCACTTTACCTCACTGTCACTGTATGTATTGCAATTGTCTAGCTAGCGCGCTTGTTGTGAATAAACTACCGGTCACTGTTATAACCTTGTCTCTGGTCTACTACTCCTTTAACTGTGTATATTACTCCTCTCCTCATTCGAACCTAGAACTGGTCCGTGGCGAACAGCTGTTACTGTTAGTGACACAGGTGCTACACTAACACATATACCAGTAGCTACCTGTGAAAAATAGTACACTTTTTCTTTTTTGGGGGGAGCTTTCTTTTTGTCATTATGCCAATTCCCTTCCTGGTCATTGCACGCATTGCCCCACTGTCGGCCTGGGGAGGGTGTAGAACTTACCACATGCCTCCTCTGATACATGTGGAGTCGCCAGCCGCTTCTTTTCACCTGACAGTGGGGAGTTTCACTGGGGGAACGTAATGCGTGGGAGGTTCATCATTATTTCCCCCAGATCCCCTCCCTGCTGAACAGGTGCCCCGACCGACCAGTAGGAGTCGCAGTTTCCTGGACAGGACACATACCCCACTGACACTGCCAATTGTGTTAGTAGGGACGACTGACCAAGCCGGAGGTACCGCTGACAGCTGGATTCGATCCCAGAGTCTCTGCGGTGGTAGGCGAGTGCTTAGTCCACTGCACTACCCAGCCGCTCCCAAATAGTACACTTTGTACTTCTTTTAGTTTTAATTTTCGACAGCGCTGCACCACCTGTCCAGAACAACTCATATGCCGCTTTTCCACTGCATGGTACCTACTCGACTCGACTCGACTCGACTCTACTCGCTTTTATTACCTGGTACTTTGTTCGTTTCCCACTGCAGGTAGTATCGCCCCCGTCAGTGTAGCTGCTCATCATAGATCATCACCGCAACACTTCCGGTATTCTGAAATCATGGGAGAGAGAGCGCGGGGAGAAAATGAATGAATGTGGATGAGAGCCTTGACAGTAAGTGGTTGTACAGTAGCTACGGCTGTGGGGGTGCTGGAGACATGATCCAATAGACTTTTATACGCCTGAGTCTCCTGAACACGGAGCGACCAATCCCAAGTCGATCTGAACTTTCTTGGCCGAGCTATAGTGACTTTTTCAGCACCTACTCCCGAACTCCGCATGTGCAGATTGCCCACGGAGTCTCTCTGGATTGTCCGGAGTTCGGAGTTTGGGGAATAGGTGCCAAAAAGTGACGATAGCTCGGCCAAGAAAGTGCCGATCGACTTGGGACTGGTCTCTCCGTGTTCAGGAGACTCGGGTGCATATAAAGGTCTATTGGATCATGTCTCCGGCGCCCGCACAGCCGTAGCTACAACCACTTACTGTCGAGGCTCTCATCTACATTCATTAATGTTCTCCCCCCGCTCTCTCCTCCATCAGCTCAATGTGACGCGGAAGTGCAGTAGTCTATAGCGAGGATGCCGTGGCGCCATCTTCGACGCGACACACCCACACACAGACGATGGAGGATATCGAAGCTAGCTATGAAGCTATGAAACCAGTGCCATATTAGCTAATGTACGCTAGCCACAATGTTATAATGGTAAAAACCCAGTCACATAAGCTAACACAATTTGCAATCTTTAAGTGAGACTAAACTCTTTGTTCTTGGCGGTATATTGTGTTGCTGTTGGTTTTGTTTCATCAATAAATGAGGCAGAATACACTGTGAATGTATCTTTTTTTGTTCATTACACTTTGTTCTCACTGCAGACAAATAATGAAAGCTAATGTTTAGTATTGGCGAGGCTATTTAAAGATGGTGGGTTTGTTTGTTTTTGTGCAGCGCAATGATGACATAGTGATGATTCTCTCTTCTGACCAATCAGTGGTCTGCAGTGTTTCACGTCACTTTTTGGTACCTCTTCTACCCGCTTGGAACCTCGACAAAGCAGGTACTAAAAAAGGTATGCGGTACCAGGTACCATCCGCAAATTTCGGCAATGGAAAACCGAAAAGGCCTAGAGTAGAGTCGAGTCGAGTAGGTACCATGCAGTGGAAAAGCGCCATTTTGTACTTCTTTTTGTTTACATTTTCGACAGCGCTGCACCACCACCCGTCCAGAACCAATCTTATTTGACAAAAGGTTTTAAACACGACGCGGGGGGAGGAGCCTGGAGCTGCTTCCAGAGGGTCAGCATCAACACGACGCAGGGGGAGGAGCCTGGAGCTGCTTCCAGAGGGTCAGCATCAACACGACGCAGGGGGAGGAGCCTGGAGCTGCTTCCAGAGGGTCAGCATCAACACGACATGGGGGGAGGAGCCTGGAGCTGCTTCCAGAGGGTCAGCATCAACACGACGCAGGGGGAGGAGCCTGGAGCTGCTTCCAGAGGGTCAGCATCAACACGACGCGGGGGGAGGAGCCTGAAGCTGCTTCCAGAGGCCTGGAGCTCCTTCCAGAGGGTCAGCATCAACACGACGCGGGGGGAGGAGCCTGAAGCTGCTTCCAGAGGCCTGGAGCTCCTTCCAGAGGGTCAGCATCAACACGACGCGGGGGGAGGAGCCTGGAGCTGCTTCCAGAGGGTCAGCATCTCCTTGGGACTCCTCCTGTGAACAAGCAGCACGGAGCGATAAGCGCACGGCTTCTCCCTCTCCGTCTCCGGCAGGTCGAAGGTCAAAAACCCCGGGTGGTGCGCCGGCGTCAGGCCGAGCCTGTGGAGGCACATGCCGAGGTACACGTCGTCGATGGGGAACAGCCGCACGCGCTCCGACACCCGCGCCAGGCGCCGCGCCAGCGACCCCGAGTACACCACCCCGCCGCCCCCGGCGTACGGCGGGTACGCGCCGTGGTAGAAGCTCTCCGGGACGTAGTACTTGGCGCTCGGCTCGCGGTTCGGCATGGCGTCCCTGATCACGTCGCCCACGAACAGGTCCATCTCCCCCGCCCTCTCCGGCTCCGTCTGGTTCCGGTCCGTGCGCCACATGACGTGCTCCTCCCAGCGCCGGTGCAGGTACTCCAGGAGGGCGCCGGTGCGCACGAAGACGTCGTCGTCGCCCTTGAAGACGAAGAGCGCGCCGGGGCAGCGTTGGCCGAGCCAGCGCCACAGCAGCAGGTCCTTCAGGGTGAGGTTGAAGAAGGTGTCCCGGAAGTCCCACAGCAGGACGTCGCCGTGCTGCTCGCTCTCCAGCCGCAGCAGCCGCGCCAGGTCGGGGTGGGGGCCCACGCCGGAGTCCTGCCTCCCCAGGAGGAACACGGTGCGCACCAGGCCGCCGCGTCCGTCCGGCTCGTCGCCGCCCCCCCTCACCAGGCCGCTCCGGCCCCACGTCTCGCGGATGGCCTGCCGGTTCTCGAAGTTCCCCACCTGAGACTTGACGGCCATCAGGAGCATGGGCGTGTCCAGGCCCAGGCTTCGGTTCCCACCACCATGGCGGCCGGCGCCGGCACCGCCACACAGACCGGGCTGGTCGATCAGGAGCGGGTACTCGCGGCAGTGCATGGACCGGACGAACGCCTTCATCTGCTCGGGCAAGCTGGCCACGTCGTCGTCCGCGGTGGCGGCAGAGTCGGAGAGGAGACACCCACGCCGCGGAGGAACGCAGTCGGGAAGGCACTCTCTCTCCGCGGCGTCGGGGGTCCCGCTGCCGTTCCCTCCTCGCAGGATGGGGTTGTGCCGGCGGTCCCACGCGTGCTGCAGCGTGTTCCACAGCGCCCGGTCCTCCAGCCGCAGGTTCCAGAAGGGGCCCAGCGGGTGGGGGGCCAGGGCCCCGGAGGTGTTGGTGGAGGCTCCCGGGGCCACGTAGTGGACGACCGTCTGCGGAGGGGAGTAGGAGACGGTGACGAAGATGGAGACCAGTATGTAGATGAGAAGGTGGCCGGTCATCATGCAGGGCAGGAGGCACATGCACAGGAGCCTGCCGTTACATCTGCAGCGGGCCATCACCTGGAGGGATTAGATTAGATTAGATCAGATTAAAATGTATTGTCATCATACAGCACAAGTACAGTACAATGAAAATTTATTTGGAATCCATAAATTGGTAAATGGTGCATAAAAAAGGTACACCTCTTTCTTATATCCGCAGCGCTAACAGAAATAAAAACAACCCAGGCCTATGTTAAAGTGCAGATTGGCTTAGAGGGGTTCTCAACCGTTCTGCTGCCAAGGCACCCCTGTGTTCAATAAAATATTCCAGGGCACCCCTACATACGATAAAGACTTTTCCGGTCCTGTCTTTTTTACTACAATGATGACAAAGGTGCTTGCTTTCAAAATAATGTTATTTAAGAAACCGGGAAACACATTTGTGTGTATATGCAGGCTATATAATGCATTATTAACAGGTGTTTCAGGTCTAAATGGAACATGGAACCCTTCTCCACTTCGGCCTTCAAAGTTCTCGTTTGAATATTTGCTACTACCACCAAGATCTGCACCCACGGCGGCTCCACCCAGGCCCGCGCCCTAGGCTTCCGTGCTCACCGCGGCGGCCCTCCTACTCGTCGTGACGTAGCCCTCGAGGCTCCGACGGTCGGCGACGGCGCGGCATGGGCCCGACGCTCCAGCGCCATCCATTTTCAGGGCTAGTTGATTCGGCAGGTGAGTTGTTACACACTCCTTAGCGGATTCCGACTTCCATGGCCACCGTCCTGCTGCCTATATCGACCAACACCTTTTCTGGGGTCTGATGAGCGTCGGCATCGGGCGCCTTAGCCGCGCGTTCGGTTCATCCCGCAGCGCCAGCCCACTAGGCCTCTCGCATCTTCGGCCCCTCGCTCTGCTGCATCTATGCACACCCATGTGGAGGTCAGGTTAGGTTGACAGTCACTACCTTAAGAGGTGCACCTTTTTGAAAATCATCTGACATGAAGATGGAACACATTTTTGTTGTTAATATGATTTATATTTAGGGGCAGCGGTGGGGGGGGGGGGGGTCAAGGGGCAGCGGTGGCCTGAAGGTTAGAGGAGCGGGTTTGTGACCGGAAGGTTGCCGGCTCGATCCCCCGGACCGGCAGGAACACCAACCGCTGAAGTGCCATTGAGCAAGGCACTTAACCCCCAACTGCTCCAGTGGAGTTGCTCAGTGGCCAATGGTGTCAGACTGTGGTTGTACTGGGCAGCTCCTAGTGGTCAACAGCGTCAGACTGTGGTTGTACTGGGCAGCTCCTAGTGGTCAACAGTGTCAGACTGTGGTCGTACTGGGCAGCTCCTAGTGGTCAACAGTGTCAGACTGTGGTTGTACTGGGCAGCTCCTAGTGGTCAACAGTGTCAGACTGTGGTTGTACTGGGCAGCTCCTAGTGGTCAACAGTGTCAGACTGTGGTTGTACTGGGCAGCTCCTAGTGGTCAACAGTATCAGACTGTGGTTGTACTGGGCAGCTCCTAGTGGTCAACAGTGTCAGACTGTGGCTGTACTGGGCAGCTCCTAGTGGTCAACAGTATCAGACTGTGGTTGTACTGGGCAGCTCCTAGTGGTCAACAGTGTCAGACTGTGGTTGTACTGGGCAGCTCCTAGTGGTCAACAGTGTCAGACTGTGGTTGTAATGGTCAGCTCCTAGTGGTCAACAGTGTCAGACTGTGGTTGTACTGGGCAGCTCCTAGTGGTCAACAGTGTCAAACTGTGGCTGTACTGGTCAGCTCCTAGTGGTCAACAGTGTGTCAAACTGTGGTTGTACTGGGCAGCTCCTAGTGGTCAACAGTATCAGACTGTGGTTGTACTGGGCAGCTCCTAGTGGTCAACAGTGTCAGACTGTGGCTGTACTGGTCAGCTCCTAGTGGTCAACAGTGTCAGACTGTGTTTGTACTGGGCAGCTCCTAGTGGTCAACAGTGTCAAACTGTGGTTGTACTGGTCAGCTCCTAGTGGTCAACAGTGTCAGACTGTGGTTGTACTTGGCAGCTCCTAGTGGTCAACAGTGTCAGACTGTGGCTGTACTGGGCAGCTCCTAGTGGTCAACGGTGTCAGACTGTGGTTGTACTAGGCAGCTCCTAGTGGTCAACAGTGTCAGACTGTGGTTGTACTGGGCAGCTCCTAGTGGTCAACAGTGTCAGACTGTGGTTGTACTGGGCAGCTCCTAGTGGTCAACAGTATCAGTCTGTGGTTGTACTGGGCAGCTCCTAGTGGTCAACAGTGTCAGACTGTGGTTGTACTGGGCAGCTCCTAGTGGTCAACAGTGTCAGACTGTGGCTGTACTGGGCAGCTCCTAGTGGTCAACAGTGTCAGACTGTGGCTGTACTGGGCAGCTCCTAGTGGTCAACAGTGTCAGACTGTGGCTGTACTGGGCAGCTCCTAGTGGTCAACAGTGTCAGACTGTGGTTGTACTGGGCAGCTCCTAGTGGTCAACAGTGTCAGACTGTGGCTGTACTGGGCAGCCCCTAGTGGTCAACAGTGTCAGACTGTGGTTGTACTGGGCAGCTCCTAGTGGTCAACAGTGTCAGACTGTGGTTGTACTGGGCAGCTCCTAGTGGTCAACAGTGTCAGACTGTGGTTGTACTGGGCAGCTCCTAGTGGTCAACAGTATCAGTCTGTGGTTGTACTGGGCAGCTCCTAGTGGTCAACAGTGTCAGACTGTGGTTGTACTGGGCAGCTCCTAGTGGTCAACAGTGTCAGACTGTGGTTGTACTGGGCAGCTCCTAGTGGTCAACAGTGTCAGACTGTGGTTGTACTGGGCAGCTCCTAGTGGTCAACAGTGTCAGACTGTGGTTGTACTGGGCAGCTCCCAGGTGTGAATGGAACTGTGTGAATGTGAAGCAGGGCGTTCCTGAAAAAGAGCATCTGTGCTCAGAGAACCTACCCTGGGTAAATAAAGGTTAAACAAAACAAACAAAATATTACTGGTAGTTCATACAAGACATTATCGTCCTCTAAGGCTTGCGGATTAAAAAAAAAAAAAAAAAAAAAAAAACTTTTTGGATTACAGAAAATTATCACTAAAGTGCTATCTGTTGCAGCTGCACTGTTTCCCATGAAAATACCATATTTGGATAAGTTTGACCATTTCTCAAAATCTGAAAATCATTATTTAATAAAACACAGAGAAGGATCACCAAGTTACTCTGGATAAAAAAAAACCTTTACAGACAACATTGAGACAAAGCTTCCTGACACATCTCCATCCAAACTCTTGGAAGAACTCATTGAAATCTCATCTGATACCACCTGGAGAGCTAGTTTCAGAGTGTGGTGTTGAGTACCAAGTATCTCATGATGCAGCAGTTAAGGTGTTGATACCATTCAGCACCACATATCTGTGTGAAGCTGGCTTTTCATCCATGACAGCTCTGAAAACAAGCTATAGGGCCAAGTTGAGCCTTGATGATGACATCCGTGTTGCCTTGTCAAAGATCTCCCCACGTATTGACCGTATTATTAGCCAGCAGCAGCAGACCTCGCATTGAGCTAGAAATGTCCACTGAGTGAACGAGTGCTTATTTTCTGTATTTATTTATATTTTTTGAGAAATGGTAACTTGGTGATCCTTTTCTGTATTTAAAAAAAAATACATGATTTTCAGTTTTTGAGAAATGGTCACACTTATCCAAATATGCTATTTTTATGGAAAAGTGTGCAGCTGCAACAGATAGCACTTTAGTGATAATTTTCTGTAATTTTATTTAAATGTAGACACGTGAATGTGTCTGACTGTCATCCTAACTGTTGTGTAAATATTATTGTGTAATTTTGCTTTGTGACCCGTTTTGCTCTGGACTCAGTGAGACCTGGCAGAGGACTACCGCCAGGGGGAGCTGGTGGGAGTTGGTCTGGCAACAGGTAGAGGTGACGAAGAAGCTGGGATCAAGGAGGAGTCTCACGGGCGGAACCTTCTCTTCGCCAAAATTCCCAGATGAGAGAGGACGTGTCGGCGGAGAGCAATCTACCTGGAGAACACGCGGAACGCCATGTGCATCGGAGCGAGTGGAAGTAGCGTCGTGGGCCGCGAGTTTAGCTTCCCAGTATAGTGAGTAGGGGCGAAAGACGAAGAGGACGTTCAACAGACGGGCGGGGACTTCGACCATCGAAGCGTTGCGTATTATAAGTATAGTCGGAGAGTTAGCCTAGCCGCCCCGGCTGGTAGTTAGCTGACGTATAGGACAGTAGCCTTTAGCTCAGCCCGTCGCCTCTGCTGCAGCTCCCCGGACGTCCAAGGCATCACCACCTCTACCTTCTCCCCGCCAGACCACCTATACCTTCTCCCCGCCAGACCACCCTGCCTTCGTGTCCCACAGGTGACGGTAGCCAGGCCCGTGGGCCTCTAGTGATGAGGGGCCTCCAAAAAAAATATATATATATATATTTTTTTTGGAGGCCCCTCGTCACTAGAGGCCCCACAATTATTTTTTTTGATCAAATTTTATTATTATTCACATGAAACAAAACACATTAACACAATCACAATACATAGAACTTCCATAGACTCACAGAGACGTGTAAAAGTGACCAAACAGTGAAGAAATAGTTAAATAGCTGCCCCCCCATTAAATCCCCAGCTAAACTCAAGAGGACAAGACAAAAGACAAGACAGACAAAACATTTCCTCCTCCCCCTCCCAAGAGACCGCCGGACCCCCCCGATCAAGCACCCCAACCCCGCTCAGCCGCACACGGCGGTCCTTACCTTCTCAGCTGCTGCGAACCACAGGTCAAAGCCAGCCTGTCCTACCCCAATCACCCGCGCCGTGGATATCTCAAGATAAATCACATCCAATAGTGTTAGGGACCAGTTAATCACTGTAAGCTTCTCAGGCTCCTTCCATCTCATTGCTATTAGCTTCTTCGCTGCTGTGACACCCGCTAGGACAACCCTTTTTAGTTGAACGGACGCAGGTAGTGTCGTTATATCGTTCAGGAGTAGCGTAACAGCTGTGAATGGGATAGTTAAGCCACACGGGTCTGAAAGTTTGTCCGTTATTGACCTCCAGAAGCGGGCCACTGGTGGGCAATCTCAATACATATGCATATAAGTGCCAGTGGCCTTTTGAGAGCACAAAGTGCACAGAGAGTCGGTTATCAGTCCCATAGCAAATAGCTTCCTAGGTGTAAGATAGGTCCTATGAATATAATTAAAATTAATTTGCTGGTGATTGGGGTTGCGGGAAGATAATGCCACATTTGCCCAAACATCATCCCAGTCAAACTCGGGGTCCAACTCCGGGATATCCACACGCCAGATTGTATCCAATGATACATTTTTATACGTGGATTGAATTAAGAGCGTATAAAAGTCTGAGACAAACCCTCTGGATGTCGTCCTGTCCACTATGAGCCTGAGGAAGGGGTGTGGGTGCAAAGCTTGAGCCCACGGCACGCCATGCGCCCTCAGTGCTGACCTTAGTTGAAGGTAAAGAAAGAAGGACTCGCCGGGAAGATCATAAAACTCTCTTTAGTCCTGAAACGCACGGAGGCCGTTCTTATCATAAATATCCTCCAGAGTATGCACTCCCCTCCTTTGCCATTGAGGAATATTAACCGGCTTGTGCCCAACAAGTAATTGCTGGTTATTAAAAATTGGAGAGTCCAGGTGCCATGGGCATTTAACCCCACACGACCTCTGTACATTACGCCACGTTTGGATCACGTGAGTTATGATCGGTCCATACCTCAGCCGGCATTTCGAAATAGAGACAGTGGAGTACACTACATCCTGCAATCTTAGCGGTGAGACCGCCGCCGCTTTTAAGGAGCGCCACAATACAGCCTCTACAGGGTCTAGCCAGCACATCAGAGGTCTCAATGAAAAGGACCAGAAATAAAGCTTAAAATCAGGGATTGCGAGGCCCCCATCTTGTTTTCTACGTTGAGTAGTAGCCCTTTTGATTCTCGGGCGTTTGTTATTCCAGATAAACTTAGGTACCATCGATTGTACCTTGCGCCAGTGGTCTATTGGAGGGGGCAGGGGGAGCATTGAGCTAACAAAATTTATCCTAGGCAGGACGTTCATTTTGATTATGGAAGCCCGGGCTTGTAAGGAGTTAGGAAGGGGCGACCACCTGTCTAGATCCTGGCGTATTTTATCATAAGTACCCGTGAAGTTGTACTTAGTAGTTTGGTTCAGAGTGGGGAATATCTCTATGCCCAAGTATTTAAAATGTTCTACATTTTACCAAAGTCGTCGATTATTCTCAATAATTTTGTGGCCGACCGGGAGGGGTCGTCCATGAAAATCAGCAGGTCATCCGCATAGAGAGCAATTTTGTGTGGAGTATTATTGACCATTATGGGGACGATGTCCTCCGATTGCCTAATAAATTGGGCCAAAGGTTCGAGGGAAAGCGCGAACAGTCCTGGGCTCAGAGGACAACCCTGTCTAGAAGATCTGGAGACTGGAAAGAGTGTGGAACAGTTTTTGCCTGTCAGTATCATCGCAGACGGCGAGGCATACAGGACTTTAATCATATGAATAAAACTCTTCCCAAGACCCATGACCTCAAGTACCTTCCACAGGTATGACCACTCAAGTCTGTCAAACGCCTTCATGGCATCCAAAGACAGAACTGTGGACGGAGTTGTATTGTCTTTACTGTTATCGATTACATGCAACAGCCTCCTAAGATTATCTGTAGCCAGACGCCCCGGGATAAAACCAGTTTGATCGCAGTGTACCAATACCGTCATAAATCTCTGCAGGCGGCGGGCCAGCACCTTGGCAAACACTTTTAAATCGGCCCCGAGAAGACTCAAGGGCCTATAGCTACCACAATCATTGGGATCTTTGTCCTTCTTGAGAAGTAAGGAAATCAACGCCATGTTGACATCTCTTGAGAACTCCCCTTGCTCGATAGCATAATTGATCATATCGAGCATCAATGGACCCAGTTGGTCCCAAAAAGCTAAATACACCTCGGGTGGAATACCATCCCAGCCTGGTGCCTTGCACCTCTGCATTTCAGCAATCGTCTCCCTCAACTCCATAAGAGTGATCGGTTTCCCCAGTTCCTTGGCCTCTTCCTCAGAAATGTGGGGTATCTCAAGCCCGCCAAAGAACGACTCAAATTTAGAGTCGTCGAGATTAACCTCTGAGCTATATAACTGCGAGTAAAACTCTTTAAAAGTGTTGTTGATCCTTTTCGAATCAGTAGTGATTGTACCCTGTCGCGTCTTGATCGAGGGGATATCCGAGAAATGATCATTCGAGCGTATTTTCATTGCCAATAGATGGCTAGGCCTGGAGCCGTGAAAGTAGTAATTTTGCCTTGTCCTATGTATCAAGAACTCAGACTGTTGTTTAAGGCCCCAAACATTTTTTAATTTTTCACTAGAGGCCTTTTGGAGGCCCCTCGTCACAAGAGGCCCCAAATTAGTATTATTATTTTTTAAACTTTTATTTAAAAAAGATTTGGAGGCCCCTCGTCACTAGAGGCCTTTTGGAGGCCCCTCGTCACTAGAGGCCCCAAATATTTGTTTATTTTTTTTTAACTTTTATTTAAAAGAAATTTGGAGGCCTTTTGTTTAATTGTTGCAGTATCTTCCAGTAAAAGGAGAGGCGAGTAACTGGATTCCCTGTGTGTGTGTGAATTAATGTGCGTTACCGTCTAACCCCTTTCATTATTCCTTATTATTATCATTATTGTCTAACCTCTTTTGATCCACGGTTTATGTGTAATTGGGGAAGGTGCTTCTTACAGGTCTCCAACAGTCAGCAAGATACGGTACTGCTTTGGGGAAGAATTATACTATCCACCACTACTGCCACCGGGTGTGAGGGGGTGTGGGACGTACTAGGGGAAGTGTGGGTGTTTAGGGGTTGCTGTGCATCGCCCTGGAGGGTGAGAAGGACCAGTACACACCACCTAGGTTAGTAAATCCTTGGCCCCATCCGCCCCATTTGTTAACCTTGAATCTAGTACCCTTACACTGCAGTCGGGGGCCCAGCCGGACTCAGCTCTGCCGAGTTCCCACTACCCGGTGACAGTATAAATTCACCCTCACTAAGTAGGGATAATCCACCCTACTACATAAAGAAATATGCTATTTGATTTACTACTACAAGCAGTGTAATGTCAACAGTACTAAGCCATTTAGACCTGAAACACCTGTTAATAATGCCTTATATAGCCTGCATATACACACAAATGTGTTTCCCGGTTTCTTAAATAAACATTATTTTGAAAGCAAGCACTTTTGTCATAATTGTAGCAAAAAAGACAGGACCGGAAAAGTCTTTATCGTATGGGTGCCCTGGAATATTTTATTGAACACAGGGGTGCCTTGGCAGCAGAAAGGTTGAGAACCCCTCTAAGCCAATCTGCACTTTAACATAGGCCTGGGTTGTTTTTATTTCTGTTAGCGCTGCGGATATAAGAAAGAGGTCTATTGAGCCAATGTTGATGGTTTTGTTGAACATTTGTATTTCACAGGAGATAAACTGTATTCAAAGAAAGCTATTAAAATCGTATTTGAATCTAAATATACTTTCTTTGTGTTGATTTTACATTAATTCCATGATTTTACTCAAGTAAATATCTGTTAAAAGCTTTTTAAGTAGAACAATGTGATTTTTAATCTAGATTAATCTAGATTGTGAGATTAATTAGTTTTTTTTTAATCTATATTGACAGCACTACTATATACATACAAATAAGAGTAAATATACAGCCTTATTGTACATGTTATATGGGTTATTATGCAGGTGTATATAGAAACACACACACACACACACACACACACACACACACACACACACACACACACACACGCATTAGATCATTCCAAAAATGTTAAGTATTATTGAACTTCTTCTCATCATTTCATCCAGCTCTACATTTGTACGTATACGAGCTGGTTAGAAAATAGGTGTCTCAAGGAAAACCCTGCAGGAGAACAGCAAGTGACTCCCTGGGGGGTCTGTCTCCTAGTGGCTGTCTCCTAGGTGATGCTCCAGCCAGCCCTGTTATGCGCTCCGGATCACTCACAGCAACATATCTACCTGCAGGTACTGGTAGACAATAGCTCAGTCCCCTATAGGCAGAGTATTGATTGATTGATTGATTGATTGAAAACTTTATTAACAGATTGCAGAATGGGTACAGTACAGTACAGCTCAATACATACAATTGTTAAGGGGATGCAGACCAGAGAAAGACTTTCGTCTTGTTTACATCAGGGTCACCCATTTTCAATTCATCATAACATATATGACATACAGATAGACAGTACTGGTATATGGAGATACAGTGCACTGGACAGACGCCTCTTAAAGTAGAGACACATGAGAAACCAGTATTTTAGTAATGGGTTGTTGTTGTTATTATAATTTTTTTAATATATATATATTTTTTTTATTTTTTACTTTGCTGGCTGTACGTTGAATACCCTCAATAGATTTGTACACACAATGTGAATATCAGGCAGAGACACAGAGACAATCTAAACAATCAACCACTGTTACATGTAACAATGTCTTTGTTTTAATATTGTGATTTCCAAATGTATTATTTACCAAATAAATCATATAATTACATGCATCATTTTGCACCTGTATAGGCTAATTGATAACTGAATGACAGAATAAAAAAAAACATACTTACATATGCGTTTGACAAACTTGCCGAGAAGGATGCGCGTGTGGTAAAAACAAATGTCTTCTATTTATCCAGCTTGCTTGACTATTATTGCCGGAACACGACGGGTCTGTCCACTGCAGGTCGAGTCCATATAGACAAATATAGAGAAAGCATGACTTATACAATTCAAATTCGCGTCTCCTTTCAATGACAACAACAATGCGAGCAGAGCAGATGTTTTTACAGGTGATCGCGCTGTCTCCTCTCTCCTCTCTGGTAAACAAGAATACCCTGAAGACTCTGGCAGGAGCACTCATTCAAGGGTACTACGACTATGCTTGCACCTCATGGTACCAAAGCACCTTAAAGGCACTAAAAACAAAATTACAAACATCTCAAAACTAACTGGTCAGACTACTGCTTGACCTTACTCCTAGAACCCACCTCACCCCTGCCCACTTTGACAACCTAGGATGGCTTAGAGTAGACGACAGAGTACAGCAACATGCAATGGGCCTGGTCTACAAGATACACTACACGACCAAGGTACCCATGTACATGTCAAAATACTTCCCAAAGGTCAGTGAATACCACGATCACAACACCAGAGGGAGCTCCACAAATCATGTTAAACCCAGATTCGGCTCAAACAAGGGACTAAACACGTTTCGCAATTATGCCACATCAATGTGGAACGCCCTACCAAAAGCTGTAAAGGAATCTGAATCACTACCCACTTTCAAAAACACTCTCAAAGAACACCTACGGGAGACTGCAATTCGAAACTGGCCCCCACAAATGTCCTGACCCAGTTGTACAGTAAATTACCAAGTATGGCTTTGTCAGTATTACAATGTACAGTGTACAGTGTCCCCCACCCACCCCCTACCCAACCCCCCCCACCTCCAATGTACAGTCCCCCCCACCCACCCAACCCCACCCCACCTACCCAACCTCCTCCAATGTACAGTTTCTACGTCAAATGTATATACACTCTTTTCTGGACACTTTCTGTATCACAAACAGTACTGTATTTGCAAATCTGATATGTCATAAATGTATAGATGTAGCAGTACTGTCTATCTGTATGTCATGTATGTCATATATGTTATGATGAATTGAAAATGGGGGACCCTGATGTAAACAAGACGAAAGTCTTTCTCTGGTCTGCATCCCCTTAACAATTGTATGTATTGAGCTGTACTGTACTGTACCCATTCTGCAATCTGTTAATACAGTTTTCAATCAATCAATCAATCAATCAAACAGGTGAGGCCAGCTGTTACGAACAGCGCATGCGCGTCGTTCAGAGCCATTGATTGATTGATTGAAAACTGTATTACCAGATTGCAGAATGGGTACAATACAGTACGGCTCAATACACACAATTGTTAAGGGGATGCAGACCAGAGAAAGACTTTCGTCTTGTTTACATCAGGGTCCCCCATTTTCAATTCATCATAAATGACGATGACGATAATAATAATGACATTCTGTGATTTCCTTTTTTAGAGTTCGCCGGGGCGCATGGCATATTATGTCTGCCATTCATCTTGCGGTGCGGTGAGGAGTTGACAACATTTGCATGAGCAGGTGAATTTGCAGACCACATTTGCATGGATCAATGTGGACGGGATGTGAGCGCCCTCCTTTATACCTGCAATTATATTCCAGTGGTATGGCGTTTGTTTATGAGTGAATCGTGGTTAGAATTCCACCATATAGCCCAAGCACTATAGCACACTATGATGAATTGAAAATGGGGGACCCTGATGTAAACAAGACGAAAGTCTTTCTCTGGTCTGCATCCCCTTAACAATTGTGTGTATTGAGCTGTACTGTATTGTACCCATTCTGCAATCTGTTAATAAAATTTTCAATCAATCACACATCTACTTTCATGCAACACAGTGTTTTTAAAACTCTGTTTCGGAGTTTAAAACCTTGATCTCTCCAACCTTTGTCAATCAAGTTGTACATGTTTTAATTTATTGTTATCCTTACTTGTCTAATTGTTATGATTGTATTATGCTGTGTGATTTTATTCGTGTATTTAGCTTAATATGTTTTGCTCAACTCTGTACACTCGACGTGACTGTATATGAGGGAAACCAGCTCAGTTGCCTGTCGAGTTTAATTAAATAAAGGTTTGAAATTAAATTAAATGTAGAGTCTCACCGTAAACAGCGGCTCGCTCATCACATCTCTATAGGTCATGACACTTGCATTTGGATGTAGTTTACTATTATAGAGACTCTGAAGTCGAAGTGAATGTTGTCGACTATACCACACAACCGAGTATGATTACATAACATAACATAATTCACACATTAGTCTATAGCCCATAGTGAACGTAAATTGTTACTAAATTGTTACGAACCATGACCATCACCACCATCATCATCATCATCATCATCATCATCATCATCATCATCATCATCATCATCATCATCATTATTATGTTATAGTTTAGCAGATCTTATAGTCTTTTTTTCTGTTCTTCTTCTCTTAGCCTACCATATTAGGTGGGGTGTCCATCTGTTTAGTCTTCACAAACTCTTCTCCGATACAAAACTTGTCTGCGTGTTTCTCCAGAAACAGGGACGACCTGAAAGTCATTTTGCACCGCGGGCAGCGAAAACAATTCATGATACATTAGAAGAAACACAGCCGGCTGCAGTTTCACTTCAGTCATACGGGCTGCTGTCTGTCTGTGTGTCTGTCCTGCTGCGTGGCGACCAGTATCAGTGTGTTTCTGATTATTATCAAGGCTCCTGGCAACGGCTGTCAACATACAAGCCAAGCCTCGCACCACAGAACACCAACCGAGATTGAACAGGTTGATCTCCATACTGTAGGAGTTCATTCATTGACATGGTCGTCGTGTCTATTTATTATTATCAATTGTCAATTGTCCCATGTGGGTTTTAGGGGGCAAATGTCTTATTGTGTTCTATTCCATTTTATTCTACTCTTCCAGATTAGGTTATACATATTTTAGACCTGCTTGATATTCTATTCTATTCTATTCTATTCTATTCTATTCTATTCTATTCTATTCTATTCTATTCTATTCTATTCTATTCTATTATATTCTAGTCTATTCTATTATATTCTGTGGTTATATTCTATTACATGGTTGTGTCAGTTGCTTAACCCCCCCCCCCCGTGGGTTTTAGGGGAAAATTATAAATGTAAAATAAATTGTGTTATATTCCATTGTGTGATACTGTGAATACTGTATATTTCAGTTAGTTAGATAGTAAATTATATTGACTTATTTGTTTACACTGCTTGTGTTGTTTTTACCTGTACCCCCCCCCCCCATCCCCCATGCTGCTATGATGCCTAAATTTCCCCAAGAGGATCAATAAAGGAATATCTTATCCTATCTTATCTTATTTTATTGTACTCTTCCAGATTAAGTTAAGGGCGTATATTCGATCATTTTTTTTTTTTTTATCCACTTTTTCTCCCATTTTTCTATATTTTCTCCCATCCCAATTTCGTATCATCCAATTCAACCCTCCCCTGTCACGAACGCTGTTTCTTGCCTCCCACAAGCCGGCTGCAATGTGGACTAAGTCATACATAGCACAAGTCCCCTCCGGTACTTGAGGTAACAGCAGTCCCATCTTTTCACCTGCGCAGCTCGATCTCTCAGTGTCGAGGAGTAACGCGTGGGAGGCTCACGCTGCCCCCGACACTTCCTGATTCTACTGCGCAGGCGCACCAACCGACTTGTAGGAGTCGCTTGTTCACAACGTTCGATCCCCACCCTTCAGTTTTCCCTCCCCGTAATACGGCCAATGTGTATTACTGCGGACGACCAGCTAAACTGAAAACAATGTGGAGAGCTGGATTCGAACTGATAACAAACTATCATTACACCTGGGTAAAACAGAGTCCATTCTCTTTGGATCAAATAACAAACTCAGCAAGACCGACGGCTTCTCAGTTACAGTGGGTGACAATATTGTCACAAGGAAAGATGAAATTACCTACCTGGGTTCCATCCTAGAGGCAAATCTTTCCTGTGACAAAATGGCATCCAATGTAATAAAAAAAAATTAACCAACGAACTCGATTCTTGTACCGGATCTCCTCTCTGGTAAACAAGAATACCCTGAAGACTCTGGCATCACTACCCACCTTCAAAACCACTCTCAAAGAGCACCTACGGGAGACTGCAATTCGAAACTGGCCCCTGTAAATGTCCTAACGCAACCCCCTCCAATGTACAATAAATGTCCTATTAAACCCAATAATACACAAGACCCTCTTCTTGAGGTCTGGCACCCTGCCATTGGCTGTGGAAGTGGGTCGATTCCAAGGTAAACCTGAGGAGGAGCGGTTGTGTGTTCTGTGTGATCTGGGAGTGGTGGAGGATGAATATCATTTTGTTTTTTATTGCCCTTTGTACACCGCTTTGAGAAAATTCTAATTGTAAATCGGGATTTGTTTTGGCAGTCTGAGAGTTGTATGTTGAGTTATTTTTTTGTGGAGGACATCTTCAGTTTTGCAGGATTTTTGGAGAGAGCATGGCACTTGAGACAAAACACACTATATCCTATATAATTGTATTTGAATTCCTCTTGTTTCTTTGTTTACATACATTGCATTGCATACAGCTTGTGTTATATTATGTTTTATTGTATTTTCTTGTATTTTCTTTTTCTTGTGGCCATCTTGGTCTATATGTCATTTGTCAAGTAATTGGTCAAGATATTATTATATACTTATTGTTATGTGTCTTGTAAGCCCATACACCTGTATGTAAGACACGAAAATAAAAAACATCAAATCAAATAAAAAAATCTTGGGACCAAGTAAGGTTTCTAGATAAAAACATTCCTGCATTGTCATAGCTAGAGCCATATATTCGGCTTCACAGGTTGATAGTGGGCTGCTTCTTTCTGAAATACAGCTGTTTATCTGCTGTACCTTTGAGATAACGAAAAACATGTTTTGCTGTAATCCAATGCTCCTCTGTGGAATGCTGTGACAATTTACTCACTACAAAACATAGGTCAGGCCGAGTACATGTTGCCAAACAACTGAGGCTACCCACAGCTTCTCTGTACATTTTCTTACATCAGTCAAAACGTTTCAGGATCTTTTCCACATAATTAAATCATTTTGAACATGGTAAATCATCCACCTCTGTATTTAAACATGGGATCCATTTCTGTATTTAAACATGGAATCCAATCAGGTATTTAAACCTGGATTCTACTCCTTCTGTATTTAAACCTGGAGTATCCTCCTCCTGCATTTAAGCAGTGTAGCCACCCTCCTTCCGTATTTAAACATGGAGTACCCTCCTTCAGCATTTAAGCATTTAGCTACGAACCATACTTTGTACTTGTCGTGGCCTTCAATACCCTCCTTGATTGAATACACCCATTTCCCTCCCACTGTCTGTCTGCCCTCTGGTAACTTGGTTAGAGTAAAGGTGTGGTTGTCCTCTAGGGACCTCATATCCTCATCCATTGCTCTCTCCCATTTACTTGATTCAGGGGACACTATGGCCTCTTTAAAGGTCGGAGGTACCCCACTGACTACTCTGTAGCAGTAATCAATGGTGGTAAGTGTACTGTCATAAATCAAAATCAAATCAAATCAAATTTATTTATAGGGCCCGACAACACACGTTAATGTCCCCATGGGCCGTACAGGTCTTCTTTAAACAAGTCAAGAAGAAAACATAACAATAAGTCAAGAACAGAACAAGAACACCATAAGGTCCAAACATTTTTAGATGAATGCAAAAAATTAAAATAAAAAATTAAAGAATGCAAGCACTCCCAGACATACCCCACGCGAAGGTAAGGAAAAACTCACTAAAACCTAACAATAGGGAAAAAAGCTCCACAGGCAGTGTGGAGGAGAGAAACCTTAGAAGGGCCATTCAAGGGGGGATCTCCCTTCTTAGATGTTGGTGATAGTAGTGTTGCAGACGGACAGTTGGTAAGCATGCACTCATGTGTGTGGTGAAACACAGATGAGTGCATGCAATAGCAACTGTACATTTTGAAAGATTAAAGATAGAGCTAATAGCGATAGCAACTGAACATTTTGAAAGATTAAAGATAGAGTTGATAGCGGATCTATTTGAGGCACAGGGGCGGCGCAAAGAGGGTCACGTCCTCCCCGTCACTTTCTCTCCGGGCATAGTCTGTCAGATACTTTGGGGGTTTGTGTTCCCTTGAGGGATACCTCCCACTGCTTGGGGCCCGTGACGTCACCCTCGGGTGCTCCTCATCATCGCCCTCTGGGGTGGCTGACTGTCTGTCTGCACGACCGTGCTAAGTACACTGGGCTGAGGTGTCTCTGTTTCTTCACACCTTACTCTGGAGTCCAGCTCTGGCTCCTCTGTCTGTCTCGCTCTCTGTGTGTCTCGCTCTTTGTGACAAACTTGACTAGCCTGTGTTGCTGCACTCTCCCTTTACCGGGATGATAAACTAGGAAAGCGGGGCTTCCTTTGTCGTGCCGTACAAAGAGTCCTTTTACACATCTGGACTCGAGCTTTCCTCTGTCCTGCAGGTAAGCATGACACACTGATCCAAATTGGTGCATTCTAGCTAGATTACACTTCTTTCCTGTCAGTGCTGTATCCGGGGTGGTGCCTGTGTGCTTACTAAAGCACCTGTTTCTGGTTTAAGCTGTTACGATTGGGTAGTGAGGGAAGGCGATGAGAACTCAGTTTGCGGACAGGAATGGAGGAGGCAGAGACGTCAGGATAACGTGTATACAGACTTTACTAGATGACGACGGCACAAAAAGAAACATAAACGGCTCAGCCGAGCTGGCGTTAATAACATAGAACTAAAACGAGAACACGGAAAAATAAAACTCACGAAACAAAATACTAAATTTACTTAAACTCTCAATACAAAACAGCAAGGCAAGGGAGAAGACAGGAGACACGACGGGCAGGGGAACACCGAGGACTTGGAGGAAATGACGCCACGACGAGGAGAGGAAGACACACACTTAAATACCTATACTAATATTCATTGAAAACACCTGACAGGCCAGTCTAAAACATAGAAACAATAACACCAACAAAACACCAAAGCAATCTCACAAACACAAAACAGTGAAACCACATCAAACAAGGGAAGGGAAAGTCAACAACAGCACACACCATGACACCACATTAATCACACTATTAATTATAGTCAATACATTGGTCAACATGTCCACTGTGCTGGCCCGCACCGTCTGCGGGTGACCACCAGAGGGTGGTAGGAGACCATTGTTCACATCATGTCTGTGGGGTTCTCTCTCCCAGGTCTGACCTGACCTGGGAGTGTGACAGTACCTCCCCCCGAACGGGGGGCTTCCAGACCCCCGAGAATATCGTCCGCCCACGGGCGAAGCAGGAGGCCGGGACCCCGGAAAAAACCCAGGGCGAGGACCCGGAGAACTGGGGCCGGAAGGCAGAGGAAAAAACCCAGGAGGGGCATAGCAGCCAGGGGGGTTGAAAACGGGCACAGATGCCCGGAGAGTGGGGGTGGGGACGCGTGAATATTAAAGGCAACCAACTTGTGTTCGGCTTTTCTCTGATTGGCCGCGCCCCCCCGCCCCCACGCGCAGGCAAGCGCAGCCGTCCCACGTCCCAAATGAAATCCAAAGAGCAAGTGCGGCAGCGCGGGCAACCAACTTGTGTAGTGTTGGGCTGCTGTTCCAACGCACTTGTGTTGGGCTGCGGTAGCAGTGGAGCGCTGCTGACTGATTATTATGTTTCGCGTTTTTAACAACCAAAGTTAGATTCACTCGTCACTGTACATGTATAAACAAAGCCCATACAGTTATGAAATAATAAACACTGACTATCTGACTCTTACTAATAAACACTGTGTTAGGACTATAAACACTGTTAGGACTATCTGACTCTTAATAATAAACACTGTTACAGACTAGTGTTAGGACTATCTCGATTCACGCGTCACTACTGTAACTAGAAACTCTGGGTGTCACTGTACATCAGTAACGTTATTTCGCGTTTTTAACGTCAGCGGGGCGATGCGGTGGTTAGTCCCCGGCTTCCGTGCACCGCCGCCGGCTCTACTCGGTCCAGCTCCAGCAGCAGCGACCGTGCTCCGTTGTAGAACGAAGCCCTTCAATGACAGAGCTCTCATATTTTGCGAATGCATAAACTATATCTTAAATTGTGGCTATGTGTCTAATATGGCTGTCGCTTATCAATGACTTCGCGACAGCCATATTAGACACATAGCCATAATTTAAGATATAGTTTATGCATTCGCAAATATGAGAGCTCTGTCATTGAAGTGGGTGGTGGCAGTGTAACAGCGTTCACCCTGATGTAAAGTAGCGATTTTTATTGTTTTGTCATGACAACCCAATTACATAATCCAACATATGTGTAAAGAAACAACATATTCCAGTTAACGGTATATTTTTTAATGATTCATTACGGTATAAATTAGGTTAACTGGAGCTGTGGAGGCTGCTTGTTGAAGAGCCAGCGGGGCGACGCGGTTGTTTTTTCCCCGGCTTGCGTGCGCCGCCCGCGGCTTGACTCGGTTCAGCGTTCACCCTGATGTAAAGTAGCGATTTTTATTGTTTTGTCATGAAAACCCAATTACATAATCCAACATATGTGTAAAGAAACAACATATTCCAGTTAACGGTATATTTTTTAATGATTCATTACGGTATAAATTAGGTTAACTGGAGCTGTGGAGGCTGCTTGTTGAAGAGCCAGCGGGGCGACGCGGTTGTTTTTCCCCGGCTTCCGTGTGCCGCCCGCGGCTTGACTCGGTTCAGCTCCAGCAGCAGCAGCGGCCGTTCCTCCGTTGTAGGAAGCCCTTCAATGACAAGCGCTCTCATATTTTGCGAATGCATAAACTATATCTTAAATTATGGCTATGTGTCTAATATGGCTGTCGCTTATCAATGACTTCGCGACAGCCATATTAGACACATCGCCATAATTTAAGATATAATTTATACATTCGCAAATATGAGAGCTCTGTCATTGAAGTGGGTGGTGGCAGCTTACTAACAGTAGCGATTTTTATTGTTTTGTCATGACCAAACATAATCCCAACATAGATAGGAGGTGTACTGTATGTCAAATGTCGGTCATGTGGTGGAAGTGTTTAGTACAGTCACACAACAGAACACCGCTGTAGAGTACAGTCACACAACAGAACACCGCTGGTTCGACCAGCGCTTTTGCCGCGTCTCTCTTTGCGCGAGGGCGTGTGCTAGTGGATTGATTGATTGGCCGTGTGGCCAATCAGAGAAACGCTGAACGAAAAGCTGAACACAAGTTGGTTGCCTTTAATATTCACGCGGTGGGGACGGGAACAGAGGCTCGGAGAGGGGAGGCGGGGAAAGAAACTGGAGCTGTAAAGGGAAGCCGGAGCTGGGAGCAGAGGCCCGACGAGGGGGGGTGGGGACGGGCGCCGAGACCCGGGGAGGGGGGCAGGACCTGGGAACAGAGGCCCGATGAGGGGGGGTGGGGATGGGCACCGAGACCCGGGGAGGGGGGCTGGACCTGGGAACAGAGGCCCAACAAGGGGGGGTGGGGACAGGTGTAGAAGCCCGGGAAGGGAAGCTGGATCCTGGAGCAGGATCCCGGACGAGAGACCCTCCAGCCGCCGGACTAGGGACCGGTTCAGGAGAGCCGGAACGGAGGTGCGGCGGCGACGACCCCTGGAGCAGGATCCCACGCAGACTACGGCGAAGACCACAAAGACCACCGGACCGGTCTCGGCGGCGAGGCGTGGTGTAGGATCCGGGGATGAGGAGTCTGGACCCAGTGTAGAGGCTGGGCTGGGCGTGGAGGCCGGAAGGGGAGCGGTGGCAGTCGGCGTTGCAGCCGGACCAGGTGTGGAGGCCTTGTTAGCAATACTAGCCTCTGGGGCTAGGCTAACTGTGGGGCCTGGACTCACTGTGGGGGAAATGCTAGTTGGTTGAACCTGGCTAGCTACAGAGCCTAAGCTAGCAGTGGGAACTGTGCTAGCTGGGGAGGCCTGGCTAGCTGCAGGAACAATGCTGGCTGGGAGGGCCTGACTAGCTGCAGAGGCTAAGCTAGCTGTCGGGGAAAGCATAGCAGCTCCTGTCATGATAGCCTTCTTAGGCTTGCTAGCCTTCTGAGGCTTACTAGCTGTAGACGTCTGGTTAGCTGCAGAGGCTAAGCTAGCTGTCGGGGATGTGCTAACTGTGGACGTCTGGTTAGCTTCAGGAGCTAGGCTGACCGTGAGTCTTAGGCTAGCTGGGAGAGCCTGGCTAACTGCAGGAGCTAGGCTAAAAGACGAGGCTTGCCTAGCTGTCTCCATGAGGGCACAGACCTGGTCAGCCATAACCCTCATCTGAGGCGCCTGTGTCGGACTCTCCTTCGCTACGTTGTCTATCAATTTTAGCCAGAAGACCCACTTAGCAGGAGTATAGTTTACCAGATCCCCGTCTATCATGCCAAACACGATGGCCAACGTCTCCTGGACTATGTCCGCTGAGTTCTTGAGTGGTGGCGTCATTCTGTTATGATTGGGTAGTGAGGGAAGGCAATGAGAACTCAGTTTGTGGACAGGAATGGAGGAGGCAGAGACGGCAGGATAACGTGTATACAGACTTTACTAGATGACGACGGCACGTTACAAAAAAAAACATATACGGCTCAGCCGAGCTGGCGCTAATAACATAGAACTAAAACGAGAACACAGAAAAATAAAACTAACGAAACAAAACACTAAATCTACTTACAAACTCTCAATACAAAACAGCAAGGCAAGGGAGAAGACAGGAGACACGACGGGCAGGGGAACACCGAGGACTTGGAGGAAATGACACCACGACGAGGAGAGGAAGACACACACTTAAATACCTATACTAATCATCATTGAAAACACCTGGCAGGCCAGTCTAAAACATAGAAACAATAACACCAACAAAACACCAAAGCAATCTCACAAACACAAAACCAAAACAGTGAAACCACATCAAACAAGGGAAGGGAAAGTCAACAACAGCACACACCATGACACCACATTAATCACACTATTAATTATAGTCAATACATTGGTCAACATGTCCACTGTGCTGGCCCGCACCGTCTGCGGGTGACCACCAGAGGGTGGTAGGAGACCATTGTTCACATCATGTCTGTGGTGTTCTCTCTCCCAGGTCTGTGACAGTAAGCGACTTCTTGCACCGCATAATGCCATAGACTCTTAGGTAAGTTACTGTCTACTAGCTAACACCTAGCCATTTCGAAAAGGGTGTGCCATTCCCTGTCTGCCACTCCGTTCTGGTGTGGGGGATATGGGCATGACGTCTCGTGTCTTATCTTGTTCCTTCTCAACAGTGATTGGAACTCTCTGTTTGTGAACTCGGTTCCGTTGTCGGACCTCAAGCATCTTACGTTACCATAAGGGGCTACGTCTGCCAGGAATTTCTCCGTGGCCTGGAGTGTGTCACTCCTAGCTTTGAGAAAGTAAACAAACACTGCCCCTGTGCACACATCTGTAAAAGACTGTACATATCTAAAGCCTCCTATGGACTCGTTGTTTACTGGACCGGCTAGATCCGTGTTAACTAGCGCAAGTGGTACCTTTACTTTTTCTGTGGGATTTCTGTTTCTCGATTGAGTAAACTTCCCCGTTTTGCACACTACACATTCTTTGTCAGGTCTACGCTTTTCACCTTCAATGTGCATGCCTTCTGTCACTGCTTGCAGTTTCAGTAAATCCTCGTAATTACTATGACCCATAATCTCATGCCATGTCTGAATATCGTGACTGACCGTCACGCTACACATATCATTATTATCATTACACTTGTCGTTGTCATTACACTCTGTTTGCAGATAATACATTCTCTGGTACATCTTTATATTAAACCGTGTACCGTCAGGCTCTACAAGAAAATTTTTACCTTTATCGAAGAATACTTTGGCACCGTTTGCAGTAGCAGCTATTACAGAGAATAGTCCTTGTGGGAACGATGGTACGTAGAGAGCGTTCTTTAACGTCACTGTACACCGGCGCCCCCCACTGTCTGTGAGGCATACCTGTGCGTCCCCTCTCGCTTGCGCCAACCCGTAGGTGCGCTTCCCGTCTGCCAGCTCCATGCTGTGTCTCTCCGGGTGGAAAGTGTTGTCAAAGTTCTTGAACCGACTCCTGTCGTTGATGACGTGGGACGACGCGCCTGTGTCCACGATCAGTCCCTTCCTCTGGGCCCGCTGCAGCTGCGCCGGCCTGGCGACGCACGCTGTCCGCGCCCCGAAAGCGAAGTCTTCTTGTCCCGTTACTCCGTCGTCTTGATCCGTCTCATGTTGACCGTCGCCGCCATCTTGTCTACAGCCGCCATCTTGTCCGTAGCCGCCGTCTCGTCCATGGCCGTCATCTTGTCCATGTGCATATCGCGCGCTCTGGTCGTGTTTCTTCATGCACGCTCTGTCTGTATGCCCCGTGGATTTGCAGAAGCTACACCAGACAGTCTTTGTGCAGTCGCCTCTCCGATGGCCTTTCTCTCCGCATCGCCAACACGCCAGCTCCGCCGTGGGCCTGGTCTTCTCCCTTGGCGTCGCTTCAGCACCCTCTCTCCCGCCTCCGCGGCGGCTGGGTGGGTATCTTCTGAAGCCTCGAAGTTTCGTAACTTGGCCTTGAACTTTCCCAGCGTCATGTCCGCTGAACCGTGTGTTACCAGGAGTGTGAACGGTTTGTACAGCTCCGGTAGTCCCTCATCACCATCGCCATCATTAGCCCATCGCTTGGTGCTTCTCCTGCACTCCTCAATGGCGTCGTGATCTGCTCCGCTCTGTTGACGTATTCGGTCACAGTCTCAGTGTGCCCCTTCTTCAGTGCTGTTAGTGTTATGTAGAGGGCCACGACTCTGGGTCTTCCTTGCCCGATATAATGTTCTCTCAACACCCCCAGGCTTTCTCGGCCTTTGTCTTTAGTGTCGCGGAATATCATCCCCAAGCTTGTGTCGTCGAGCAGTGGCGCTAACTCACAGTATGCGTCTGCATTACGCTTGTCGTCCAGGGCTTGTGCTTCTGTAACCAGGTCAATTGAACATTGTTTATTATTATTATTTAAGGTTTGAAATGTCACCAAATCCTGTTTATAAATGTCTCCAAGTGGTTACTATTGTTTATTATTTTATTAAGGATTGAAATGTTATCAAATCCTGTTTACAAATGTCTCCAAGTGGTTATTATTATTTATTATTTCTTTATACCAAAGGCACTTTTATTTGAACATAACTTGGAAAGTTCACGTTCAAGAGTGTAGCACTTCCGGGTCAGGTATTCGCGCGTGTTAGGAGCAGCCTTCCGGTTTGGGTTCAGTTTACGACACGAGCCCAACGTGAGAGGTATGTCTATTGTTGTGGTGCGTCGCGGTATTGTGTTTCATACTGTTGTGTATATATTTTGTATATGACTTGAATGTTGATAGATAATAATTACTTGATAGTGTTGGTACGAACGGTGTGGTTATATAATATGCACAATTGAAGGTCTTAGTCGGTGTATTTCACCGAGGCAATATAGTTAACTAGTGTTCTCTGTCCACAGACATGACTGAGAGCACATGTGTTGACGCTGTTTCCTTTTGTGTATCCACCATTCGTTTCCATGCAGGTATGTGTCTTGATATGTGTTTATTGTGCCTTAATATGTGTTTATTGTGCAATATATTGTTTATGGAGTTTACGACACGAGCCCAACGTGAGAGACATGACTGAGAGCACATGTGTTGACGCTGTTTCCTTTTGTGTATCCACCATTTGTTTCCATGCAGGTGGTCTCCATTGCAGATTCACCAATAAATGATTGAAAGTGTCCACGTGTGCCGACTCATCCCTAAGCCTCACATCACAGAACACAACGCAGAAAGAATTCACGGGCAGAACGTCCGTTACACTTCCGCCGTCAGGTCTCCCGTGGGGGCCGTCAAGATCGTTGTCTTCAGTCCCACACCGTGCATGCAGCATAACATGCGCTCTTCCCAGAGCTCGTAGTCCTCTGCCTTTCCATTGAATGAGGGCCATTTGCTCCTTCCCTTGGTCGCCATCCTCTTGGTTGATGGTAGGTGTAGCTTTAGCTCTTGTTGGCCTAGCGTCTAGCCACGCGGTGCTCCCGGCGCTAACCTAGCCTATACTTCAGCTAAACTTGCTACCCTTATTATTTCGCCAAGGCGTGATCTGGGCCCATAACCTGTTGACAGAGTCTGGCTATGGGGCGACAATAATGTGGTCAAGAGGCATGGTTTCTACCTTCAGCCATTAATCAGCGTGGTTTATTATTTGCATGGTAAAGCAGCAGCGCATGAGTTCTCCTCTCCGTGAGAGGCAGGTGGGAAAGAGGTAGAGAGGGAGGAGACATCTCTTTAAATACTCTCCACCTGGTGGTAGCATTAGCGGCTCCGCCTATAGCACCCTCTAGTGGAAACAGTTATGTACAGTCAGTGGAAACAGTTAAATACAGTTAGACAGTTACTTGCAATCCTACATAGAACCTCTAACTTTAACACCTACCAACCTCCTCCAATGAACAGTTTCTTCGTCAAATGTATATACTCTCTTTTTTAGACTCATTTGACACAAACAGTACTGTATTTGCAAATCTGGTATGTCATAAATGTATAGATGTAGCAGTACTGTCTATCTGTATGTAATGTATGTCATAAATGTCATGATGAATTGAAAATGGGGGACCCTGATGTAAACAATACGAAAGTCTTTCTCTGGTCTGCATCCCCTTAACAAGTGTGTGTATTGAGCTGTACTGTATTGTACCCATTCTGCAATCTGTTAATAAACTTTTCAATCGATCAATCGATCGATCAATCAATCAATCAATCAATCAATCAATCAATCAATCAATCAATCAATCAATCAATCAATCAATCAATCAATCAATCAATCAATCAATCAATCAATCAATCAATCCTTTACGCACGACGTGAACCCGCGTTGACGGCCACAGACCTCCGCCAATGGAAGCAGCGTATCGCGTGAGGAGCTTATCGTGTCTGCGTTATTTTCTTTTTCATAGCCGCATTTTGCGGAGACGCTCTCTGATTGGTGGCTTCCTAAAATCCCAGACGCTGCGGCCAATGCCGCGGACGGAGGAGGCGGGACCGGAAAGAAGGCTCCACGCCACCAGCTTGTATGTAGTGTGAGTGACGTCACGGCAGCACGTTTGGTTGAGCTGTGAGAGAATGAAGGAGGGCCATCATCCCGGCGGCTCGTCGTGAGAGAGAGAGGGAGAGAGAGAGAGAGAGAGAGGAGGAAAACACAGTTAAAAGTCTTATTTAGATGCATTCACATGGACGGATAAGGCTATTTCCAGATAGAGTGTTGTCACCTTTAACCACCTCTCTGTCCGGTAAGTGGCCTTTTAGACTCTGAAGTCCAAACAACAAGGCTTCGCTGGCGGCGAACATCTAACAGACGTGTTTATTTGTCTGTGATACAAAGTAGCAAGCTGGCTATGGGGGGGGGGGGGGGGGCTGTCAGTCATCTGTAGACAAAAGAAACCTGAACAATTCACTTTGGTATGCAGATGACTTGTGTATATACATAGACGTTATATTATATACATACATGTTTTTATTTGCTCATCGACCGTCTATCGTACGTGACCTATTTTAGTCCCCCAAACTGCTTGTGTGTGTGTGTGTGTGTGTGTGTGTGTGTGCTAACTTACCTGGACTATAATAATTGGATGGGGCCACAACAAGGCAGCTCGGCCACATGTACCCGTCTTATGATGAATTGAAAATGGGGGACCCTGATGTAAACAAGACGAACGTCTTTCTCTGGTCTGCATCCCCTTAACAATTGTGTGTATTGAACCGTACTGTATTGTACCCATTCTGCAATCTGTTAATACAGTTTTCAATCAATCAATCAATCTATAGACTCTCAAATTGTTGCCTTTTATTGTCCTACAACTTGCCACTGTGTTGTTGTTGGACAGTCGCCTCCACACACAGGGCTCCACGCACCAACACAGTGGCAAGTTGTAGTCAATAAAGGCAACAATTTGAGAGAGTATAGATGGGTACTTCCCCCCCTGTTGTTCAGTGGGCTTGCATTATAACGTTTTACTCGTCACTTTCGACTTACTACGGGCTAGTAGTGATATACAGTGATGATGATGATCAAATGTATATCCTCTTGTTCTTAGACTCTTTTTGTATGTAGATCTGGTATGTCATAAATCATGTCTAGATGTAGCAGTACTGTCTATCTGTATGTATGTCATGTCACTATGAATTGAAAATGGGAGACCCTGATGTAAACAAGACGAAAGTCTTTCTCTGGTCTGCATCCCCTTAACAATTGTGTGTATTGAGCCGTACTGTATTGTACCCATTCTGCAATCTGTTAATACAATTTTCAATCAATCAATCAAACCCTCTCCGGTAGAATTGTCCCTTTTGCGTTTTGTCACCTGCGGTTTTCGCATGTGACAAAAACAGATTAGCCTACCTTGGCATATTTAAGTTGACTAATGCTCTTCAGGAATTGTCTGGCTATTTTAGAAGCCATGTCTGAGTGGGGGACCTGCTAACTCCGTACTTAAGTAGTCCAAGGGTTAAGCCCGGTGAATTCAATTCTTAGAAGGTTGCTGGCTGCTTGGAAATTGGATGAGCGTGTGATGGTTTGTCCCTGCTTCAGAGTCAGACCTCTCTCCAGCTTTGACAAACTGTCTTCTGATCGGTCATCTATATCAGAATGTCTGTGATAAGAGTGTGTGCCTCGTGAACTGTTGAGTTTTGAGCAAGAACGAGCCTCAAAAGCCCGGTCCTGGCTTCGTACCAAGTGGGTCACATGCAGGTTGTGAGACCCAGTCTTATCTAAATATGGGTACTATACTGGGTGGGTCTCTGAAGGATATTGTTTTTTGAGCTCACGTCGGCACTGATTGGATTATAGTGGTGTATTTCCTGGGGCTGGTGGGGGTTCTGAAGAGCGTGACGCTGTGTTTGTTTAACGTGCGTGTCTTGTGTTTCCTCAGGTTGCTCCTGACCTCCTCCTCCTCCCCCCCCCCCTCCTCCTTTCTCTCTCATCTTGTTTTCTCTTCCTCATCGTCTTGAGCAAACCAGCCGACTGACTTCACCACCCTGTGTTTACGCCGGGGCTGCAGAACGGGCTCGTCCCCGACAACCTTCTCCTCCTCCTCCTCTTCATCGTCATCATCATCACCTGAAAGGCCTACTCTCTTTGCAGCGACGTTTAAACTCCTGTAGGTTTTGTCGAACCCTCATACCCCCTTATTTTTTTTTCACCCAGTAGGCTTACAGATCGGTCGCCTACCGTCCCCGCCCTACGTCCGCTGCCTTTAGTCGACCCTTAGAGAACCCGCCAGCTCTCTCTCTCTCTCTCTCTCTCTCTCTCTCTCTCTCTCTCTCTCTCTCTCTCTCACACGAGGAGAGGCTAGCAGAACCTACAGGCCCGTCCCAGTATATAGGCCTCTCCTGCGAGCGACCTTCGCTGTGCAGACGGCCCGGCCCGGCCTGGCGCCATGTCCTCCATCCTGCCGTTCACGCCCCCCGTGGTCAAGCGCCTCCTGGGATGGAAGAAGACTCAGACGACGGGGGGCTCGGGGGGCGCAGGGGCGGGGGGCATCGGTGGGGCACAGAACAGCGGCCAGGAGGACAAGTGGTGCGAGAAGGCGGTGAAGAGCCTGGTGAAGAAGCTGAAGAAGACGGGGCAGCTGGACGAGCTGGAGAAGAGCCTGAGCACGCAGAGCGGCAACACCAAGTGTGTCACCATCCCCAGGTGAGAGGCACCGCACGCACACTACATACACACACACACACACTACATACACACACACACACACACTACATACACACACACACACACACACACACACACACACACACACTACATACACACACGGACACACACACACACACACACTACATACACACACACACACACACACACACACACTACATACACACACGGACACACACACACACACACACTACATACACACGGACACGGACACACAGACAGACGGTGTAAGGTTAACCAGATGAGTCAAATTCTCTTGAGAAGGCAATTAGGTACACAGGATACAATACATTGTATACGGGCATGCATGCACACACACACACACAAACTGTCTACATGCACACACAACACAGAAATGTAACACCAAGCAGGTAAACAAGACACAGACAATTCGCACAGACACACAGAGAGAGACAGACACACAGACACACAGAGAGACGGAGAGACACAGACACACAGAGAGACAGAGAGACACAGACACACAGAGAGACGGAGAGACACAGACACACAGAGAGACACAGACACACAGAGAGACAGAGAGACACAGACACACAGAGAGACACAGAGAGACGGAGAGACAGAGAGACACAGACACACAGAGAGACAGAGAGACACAGACACACAGAGAGAGACAGACACACAGAGAGACAGAGAGACACAGACACACAGAGAGACAGAGAGACACAGACACACAGAGAGACAGAGAGACACAGACACACAGAGAGACACAGACACACAGAGAGACAGAGAGACACAGACACACAGAGAGACAGAGAGACACAGACACACAGAGAGACAGAGAGACACAGACACACAGAGACACAGAGAGACAGAGAGACACAGACACACAGAGAGACAGAGAGACACAGACACACAGAGAGACACAGAGACACAGACACACAGAGAGACAGAGAGACACACAGAGAGACACACAGAGACAGAGAGACGAGAGACACAGACACACAGAGAGACAGAGAGACACACAGAGAGAGACAGACACACCGAGAGACACACAGAGAGACACAGACACACAGAGAGACACACAGAGAGACACAGACACACACAGAGACATACACACTCACAGCTTCTAGATACACACACCTAGAGCTGCCGCGATTACCGCATTACCGCGGTATCGCTGTTACATCACGGCCACCGCAGAGTAGGCTGAATACCGCGTCACCGCTGTTTTTTATAATAATAATAATAAATTACCCTCCTCTCGTTGGGCTTGCGGCTCTGCAGATATACCCTACTCCTCCATCGAGGTTCCAAGCGACCCTATTGGGTACCAGAAAAGTCACGTGAAACATTGCAGACCACTGATTGGTCAGAAGAGAGACGCGTCACACGTTTTTTACGTCCTGAATGTCAGCTCATCACAACACGGCTAATAACGTTAGCTTTAACTCTCCGCCGGAGTGGACTACCATCGCTCTTCAGGAGTACTAAACGAGACATAATGATTTTACTGTCTGCAACGAATGTTATAATAAAAGCCCTTCGTTCTATACACTTGTCTGATTGAAAACTTTATTAACAGACCGCAGAATGGGACAACTCAGCACGCTCTGAGCAAAGAAAGGAACTGAGATATGAATAGAGTATTGCTTGCCTTGATATGGTCCGGTAAATACGCTGATGTTATTGAACGTATAACTATATAATGTTAATGCCACCAAACGAATGCCTTTATTATAAAGTAGTAACTTTATAGTAATAATAATAAGAAAGGGTCGGGGGGGTAACCACCCCTGCCCGCGACACCGAGTGAACTGCGCAGAGGGGAAACTTCGAATCCGTGTTTCACTTTCAATAACTAATGCGTGCTTGCCGAATCCCAAACAATATTCATGCTGCAAAGTCATCCTCTAAAGATAGACATTTAGACTAGAGGCAGGCTATATGCTATAAAGAGTAGACTACTACTAAAAATGCATTCAAACTTTTTTTTTTTAATTTTTTGTGTGCGTGCGGTAATAACCGCGGCGGTAGGAAATATTTTGCAAATGTGTGCGGTAAGGAAAACATCAATACCGCGGCAGCTCTACACACACCATCACCACACACACACACACAGACACACACCGCTTCTACATACACACACCATCACCACACACACACACAGACACACACCGCTTCTACATACACACACCATCACCATGACACACACACACACACAGACACACACCGCTTCTACATACACACACCATCCCCATGACACAAATGCACCGCACCATGTGTGCCACTACACGGAGATAAACAGGAAGGGCAGGAGGGGTGCAGAGAGCCACACAAACTCATTTGAACAACATCAACATTTCACCCCCTCAGGATTGCAAAGCGATGGGTTTCTGTTGTGTAACTAGGGCTCACTTCCCCCCCCTGCCACCCCCCCCCCCCCCGCCCGTGCCATAAATTCAGCAGGGCAGAAGAAGTGAAACCTGATTGGAGGAAACACCTGTCCATCACATGATGGCATGCGAGGCAGAGGTGAAATTGGAACCCAGTGGCCATATCTCTCCCCTGACAACCCTTTAGAATGCAGAATCTCCCTGCAAAATGTCAGATAAGGGCTGCATTCCAATTGGCCAGTAGGGACCTGAGAAGTGTGCCACACGGGGGGGGGGGGTTCACCAAGCTATTGTAACCTGTGGTGCGACAGATAAGGGTGCTTCATGAAGTTCTGTGTGATTCTAAACATTCTTTTATAACCCATGCGGCAAGAGCTGCTCCCTGGGGTTACGTTTTCCACAAACGTTTATTTTGTTACCCATTCAGGACTATGTTGGGGATGCAAGCGGGTTTCTCGGGTGAAATAAATCTTATGGGGAGGGAAGGCAAAACTGTGTTATTTATGATCTGGAATAATAATAATGCTGGATGCAAAACTTTAGTCCCAGGTTTTCTATCACTTGTAAATATAAAATATTTAGTTGGTGAAAACCTGAAATCTGATGTGTTCTCACTCAGATCATCTTGATCGTGTCCGAAACGTTCTTTCTTTCTTTCTTTCTTTCTTTCTTTCTTTCTTTCTTTCTTTCTTTCTTTCTTTCTTTCTTTCTTTCTTTCTTTCTTTCTTTCTTTCTTTCTTTCTTTCTTTCTTTCTTTCTTTCTTTCTTTCTTTCTTTCTTTCTTTCTTTCTTTCTTTCTTTCTTCCTTCCTTCCTTCCTGTGTCTTTCTCGTACCATATGCCTGTTCTGTCTCTCGTTCTCGCCCCCCACACCTCTCTCCCTCTCTCTGTGACGTTATTCAGTGACGTTATTTTCTCCAGTTTAGTCTGCGACAGTGATTTCCTCGGCCCGTATCAGTTGTCTAACCTTGGCGACCCGTGGGAACAGTGGTAATGGCCAGAGGCCTCAGCCACATCACATCACATCACACCGCGGGCAATATGATATCATGCTTCCATAGTGTGCGGTTGTTGTTGTGTCTGGTGACACTTCAGATTACAGGTCCCTCACTTCTGTAATTGCAGTGTAAGCAGAGAGATTGTTTGTTGTTGTTGTTGTTGGTTGTTTTGGTCCTTTTCAAGAGTGAAGGCACTTGCCTGACTGACCTCTCTGAGTCAGTGGTTTGAACTAATAGTCTACTGTTCTTAAGACCGAAAATTAGAAGATTCGACCCCCCCCCCCCAAAAATAAATGTATACACGAAATTGTTATTTTCAGTTTCAGTTAAATTCAGTTATTCTTTTTAATAGAACGGATCATTCAAATCAAAGGGTATTGCACATAAATAGGCACTTCAGATAATCCTTCAGAACGTTGATCGGCTCAGCTGCCCGACAATAAATCAAAATGACACCATTCACCATCGTAGCCTATAATAATGACAGCATTGCATTGGCCCATCAACCGGTTTTAATAAACAAACAGAAACAGTAGCATGTGCATCTTTTAGATCGATTAGGCTATGAAATCTAGGCTAAATATAAACATTTATTAAATATGAATGGTTTGCTTCACTTTAAAAACAATTTATAAAAAAATGAATTATATATATTTTCATATAAATTAACTTGTCCCTAGAAGGCATTAGCCTGACTGACGTCTTGAGTCGGCGGTTTGAACGTGAGCCGCTGTAGACGTGAGTGTGAATACAGACCTTGTAGACTTGACACTTATACACGCGCGTCGCGCGCAAACAAACAGCACTGCGTTACCTTAGCAACCGCTTGACGAACACCTGTCACTTGACCGGTGTCACTGACGCGTTCTTTCCACCCGCACGGTGATTGGCGAGTGTGGCCAATCAGCAATGCCTGCTGAGGTCATCATCTTAATGTTCGCCTGAAATTATTTAGTTATAAACCTTCATAAACTCTTCACTTAAACCATAACCTGTCGCCTCGGTGGAAACCTCACTCCCCACTCCCCATCCTAACCTAAACATACAGATGTAAAAATAGAATGATAATTCACATTCAGATTCCTTTATTGTCACTCATTTCAGTACTTTACAGCAATACGAGTGAAAATCTATTTATTGTGGTCCCTCGACTATAGCAGCTTCCAATAATAATTAAAAATGCAATACATTTACCATAGAATAAAATAAGATGACTAAAATAAAGATGACTATATATACAGTTCTAAAAGATAAAATGATAATGAAGATGATGATGAAACTCAAACGAGGCTCAGGCGATGCTAGTCGTCCTGTGGGGTCTTCCTCAAGGTGGGAGCGCGGTGGAGGAAGAAGTACACAGTTCCTTTACTTAAGTAAAAGTACAAATACCCAGATAAATGAGTACTCTGGTAAAAGTCCTTCTTCAAATTCTACTTAAGTAAAAGTAGAGAAGTATTTGTTATTGAATGTACACAAGTATCCGAAGTAAAAGTACACATTCTACATGACGTTTGTGTATCCATTGACCTCTATAGGTTATGTTAAAGTGGTATGTGGTCCAGTTATGCTGCTCTGATTAAAGGTGATGTTAAAGTGGTATGTGGTCCAGTTATGCTGCTCTGATTAAAGGTTATGTTAAAGTGGTATGTGGTCCAGTTATGCTGCTCTGATTAAAGGTTATGTTAAAGTGGTATGTGGTCCAGTTATGCTGCTCTGATTAAAGGTTATGTTAAAGTGGTATGTGGTCCAGTTATGCTGCTCTGATTAAAGGTTATGTTAAAGTGGTATATGGTCCAGTGATGCTGCTCTGATTAAAGGTTATGTTAAAGTGGTATGTGGTCCAGTTATGCTGCTCTGATTAAAGGTGATGTTAAAGTGGTATGTGGTCCAGTTATGCTGCTCTGATTAAAGGTGATGTTAAAGTGGTATGTGGTCCAGTTATGCTGCTCTGATTAAAGGTGATGTTAAAGTGGTATGTGGTCCAGTTATGCTGCTCTGATTAAAGGTTATGTTAAAGTGGTATGTGGTCCAGTTATGCTGCTCTGATTAAAGGTCATGTTAAAGTGGTATGTGGTCCAGTTATGCTGCTCTGATTAAAGGTTATGTTAAAGTGGTATATGGTCCAGTGATGCTGCTCTGATTAAAGGTTATGTTAAAGTGGTATGTGGTCCAGTTATGCTGCTCTGATTAAAGGTTATGTTAAAGTGGTATGTGGTCCAGTGATGCTGCTCTGATTAAAGGTTATGTTAAAGTGGTATGTGGTCCAGTTATGCTGCTCTGATAAATGTTAAAGTGGTATGTGGTCCAGTGATGCTGCTCTGATTAAAGGTTGTGTTAAAGTGGTATGTGGTCCAGTGATGCTGCTCTGATTAAAGGTTATGTTAAAGTGGTATATGGTGCAGTTACGCTGCTCTGATTAAAGGTTATATTAAAGTGGTATGTGGTGCAGTTACGCTGCTCTGATTAAAGGTTATATTAAAGTGGTATGTGGTCCATAATCTCGGTCTTAAATTATGGCTTATGGCTGTGTCTAATCTGCCCGTCGTTTATCAATGACTTGTTTGCAGTCAACATTGTCGAAACGGATTGTTTTTTAATCGCTTCATTTCCGTTTTATAGCATTTTGAAAAGCCCTCGTTTTCAAGGAAAATATAAAGATTCCGTGATTTGCATTTACTGGAATATTCTGGCATACACAAACGTTGTAATTTTTCGGCCTAGATTATCGATAGTATATGTGTACTTATGCACGCTATAGAAGCGGGCTGAAATATCGATTCTCTCATTTCCTGATCGCACACACACACACGCATAGGGCAAACGCTGATATCTCTGTGAAAATAGCTCTGATTATCCTAAGACTGGTAAAATAAATTCCTTACCAGATCAGATGTTATCCAAAAAGATTATTCCAATTCCTGATCGCCATTCCAAATATCGATCGCGTTTATTGATTCAGCGTTGGGTACTGTAAATACATAATCCACGCGTTTTCCGGGCCGGCAATCACAATGGATTCTTCAGTTGGCTTGACTGAAAAGTAAAATGAGGAAACTGCCCCCCCCCCCCCCCCCCATCATCAGTCTAAACTAAAGGGGTGCAGTTGCACAGGGAGAGACGATAGGGGGCGGTATCTTCCCAATTGAGCTCAGAGAGAGTCTGCAACACTATATGAATTCAAATCGCCAATAAAAAAAAATACGACAAACAAACGCTATATACTATATAGCGTTGGCGGCACTCAACGGTCGGCATGAACTAACGACAAAGCGCATTGCTGGCACTCAAAGTGTTAAGTACTAAAAAGTAAAAGTAATTTTTTTTAAAGGGATAGACCAGGCGTCTCAAACTCATTCCATCGTGGGCCAAGTTTTCATTTTAACTACACATTGCACCAGGTGAGTTAGTTGAAGAGGTGAGCCAATTAGTGAAATCATCAGCTGGTGTTTAGGCAAGGCTGGAATGAAACCAAGCAGACACCCGGCCCACAATGGAACGTGTTCTGCGATAGACGATGCTGAAATGAAAGAACGGAGGACACTTTTTTTTGCATTAAAATTATTTAATGCACTTCTCCATTGAAGGTAAACTAACATGGACGGCATTCACAGCATGAATAATATCACACTATTAAAAACAGAATGGTGTACCCTGAATAATATCACAATATTAACCACAGCATACTGGATTATCTTGAATAATATCACAATATTAAAGGCAGAATACTGGAGTACCCTGAATAATATCACAATATTAAAGACAGAATACTGGAGTACCCTGAATAATATCACAATATTAAAGGCAGAATACTGGAGTACCCTGAATAATATCACAATATTAAAGGCAGAATACTGGAGTACCCTGAATAATATCACAATATTAACTAGAGTTGTTCCGATACCGATACCAGTATCGGAAATGCCGCCGATACTGCCTAAAATGCTGGTATCGGTATCGGCGAGTACACGTAAATTCTAGCCTCCGATCCCATGATGTAATTTATCTCCTGCCGAGTCCTGCGGAGAGTGAGGATTATAAAATGAACATGTTTTAAAGTGTGATGCTGTGTCATTTTAACAGCAGATACACTTTCTTAAATTCCATTGTCCCCGACAGTGCGGTGTGATGGGGAGCTCGGACGGGAATCGGGATGTGTTTGGCTGGTGTTATGATAGCATTAGCTGGAAAGATAGCTAGTTGGAACAACATCCGCTTTAACGTTACATCAAATCAGATGATCGCCTGTCCTTTCTCCAGGACCTAACACTGTCCGTGACCGTCTATCAACAATAATGCACCCACGGTGAATTGTATTTAAGTTAAGTAGCTACGGACTAGCGTTAGCTGACTATTACTAACGTTATCAAATGTCAATGCGGGAAGACGAGCTAGGTCAGTTAGCTTAGCTTGATAACGTTACCGTGTCTAAAGTTGGTGCATAATCCAGCAATAATGGCTGCAGACCTGCAAGCAAAGTACAGCAAGTGCCAAAGGATAAGAGTCTGAGGCGGAGTTTCAAAAGAGAATGTTGAATATTTATTTTGCATCAAAAATCACAACATGAACGTTCTATCTGCCACTAGCTTACAGACTGAATAGGGTATATCTGCAGAGCCACTGAGTAGCGAGTGCAACACCGTTTAATGTCCGTGTGGATCATTGGAGTAGGGTATATCTGCAGTGCTGTAGCCCATACTCATTGATTAATGATACTAATACAAATCTATACAATCACCTGTTGTTGAATAAATACCATTACTTTCTAGTTATTACTAAAACACAGTATAACAGTATCCGTAAAAAAAAAAAAAAAAAATATAATTTATATAATATTTTTTATTTCTTTTTTTTTATGCACTGGTATCGGATAAATATCGGTATCGGCCGATACCCAAAGCTTAGGTATCGGAATCGGATCGGAAAGGGAAAAATGGTATCGGAACATCTCTAATATTAACCACAGCATACTGGATTATCTTGAATAATATCACAATATTAAAGGCAGAATACTGGAGTACCCTGAATAATAGGGGTGCACCGATATATCGGTCGGGTATCGGTATCGGCCGATAAGTGCCTTGTTGACTGCTATCGGCCTATCGGCCGATAAGCTCAAATGTGCCGATAGCAGTCGCCGATAACTAACCATCCATTTGTGTAGCGTCAAGACAAAAAAAAAAAAATTCACTCGCGACCTACCTGCACAACGCCCGCCGTCCGCCCCACACACACACAAGCTACTGCATCAAAGTTACTATTTATGATTAACAAGGCATTCGTTTTGTGGCATTAACGTTATATAGTTAGTGTTACACGGACAATAACATCAGCATATTATTATTACCCATAGCAGCAAGGCATTACTCCGAGTCCGTTCATAGCCGGGAGGCAGACGACTAACGTTACTGGTGAAAATGTGATTTACGTTGGAATACTCCTTTGCCAACTTGCTGTACTTTGCTTGCAGGTCTGCAGCCATTATTACTGGATTAAGAATAGCCCCAACTTTAGCCAACGTAACGTTATGGCTAAACCTTTAACATTAGTTAACCCTAGCTTTCGGTTAGCTGTTCAATGCTAATGTAATAACACAACCAAGCGAATCCATCAGAGCTCCCCATCAACACCGCTCTGTCGGGAGGATGGCATTTAAGAAAGTATCTGCTGTTAAAATGACACAAACATTCGTTTTGTGGCATTAACGTTATTATAGTTAGTTACACGTTCAATTACATCAGCATAGTATTTACCCGAAGATAGCAAGCAAGCCGTGCATAGCTCGGTTACATTCCGTTGCTCATTCCGTACCCAACTACACATTCTGCAATCTGTTAATAAAGTTTTCAACCAGACAAATGTATAGAAAGGCTTTGTTTTATTATAACATTTGTTGCAGTAAAATCATTGTGTCTCGTTTGGCCATCCTGTGGAGCGCGCTGGTCGGCGGGCACTGCCGGGCAGCTAACTTATTAGCTTGTTGTGGTTCTGAGTTTGACTCGCATTCTCACAAGCAGATCAATGGCGGCATGCCCCGAAGTAGAAAAATGAATATTCGCTTGGTGGTAAGCAGGAGGTGGGTGCTAGCGGTGTGGCGTAATTGGCCGAATCGACTGTCAATCAAAATGGTTCCATTGCATTGGTTGAAAGCTCTGGTTGAGAGAATAGTATCCCGCTGCAGGCCGCCAGAATGGTTCCATTGCATTGGTTGAAAGCTCTGGTTGAGAAAATAGTATCCCTCTGCAGGCCGCCAGACGATACTGGGAGAGGGATCAGTGATACCATAAACATATTTCTTGATGTTTCCTTTTTTAAGTAAGTAAAGAGGCCTACAAATACAAACACACATACAAATATACAGTAGTTTCATTAAAAAAATAAAAAAAAATATTAAAAATACTTATTTTTTGCCACAATTATCGGTATCGGTATCGGTATCGGCCGATTGTGTTAGTTGAACAATCGGTATCGGTATCGGTGGCCAATTTTCATATCGGTGCACCCCTACTGAATAATATCACAATATTAAAGACAGAATACTGGAGCACCCTGAATAATATCACAATATTAAAGACAGAATGGTGTATCCTGAATAATATCACAATATTAACCACAGCATATTGGATTATCCTGAATAATATCACAATATTAAAGGCAGAATACTGGAGTACCCTGAATAATATCACAATATTAAAGGCAGAATACTGGAGTACCCTGAATAATATCACAATATTAACCACAGCATAATGCGGATCTGACTGTTTATTCTTCTGATAGCAGGTGTTTAATCAAAGATCCCCGCTTTCTAGTGTTGCACAAGGACCAATCAGCATGGGTATGGGCGGGTTCATGTTCCATTGATGGGGATTTGATTGGCTGTTTACCTGCGGTCGCAGGATTAATAACGTTAACGTTAGTTCGGCCAGATAAACAATTAAAATATACTAATTAAAATGGTTGGACCTGTGAGATTTGTACTTTGTACTTTGTAGGTCTGCATTTTAAATGTAAGGAGTAAAAAGTGTGTTTTTTTTCTCTGAAATGTAATTGAGTAAAAGTACAAAGTATACAAACCTAATAATACTAGAGTAAAGTACAAATCCCCCAAAACAGTACTTAAGTATTGTAACGAAGTACAATTACTCAAGTACTTTACACCCCTGCTGATGGGTTCAGATAAATGTAGTGGAGTAAAAAGTACAATATTTCCCTTAAAATGTATGTAGTGGAGTAAAAGTATAAAGTTCCCTAAAATGAAAATACTCACGTAAAGTACAAGTAGCTCGAGATTTACATTTACAGTACTTGAGTAAAAATACTTAGTTACTTTCCACCACTGTGGTAGAGTCACCGGGGAAATTCTGGATGCAATTATTATCTCTAGTGGATCCACCGAAAATAGTCCAATTCTATGCACGCTATGGTTTTGTCATCCTGCATCACCAGTGTTGGGGCAAGTTGCATGTGTAATTAGTTACTTATTACCGATTACTCCTTTAAAAAGTAATACAAATTACTTTGCCGATTACTTTGTAGCAAAGTAATTAGTTACTTTACTAGTTACGTTTCTCGTTACTTTTGATAACCCCAAAGTAATGTACAACCTGTTTATCTTCTGTTAGCTGTCCAGATGTCAGCTGTGGTGGAAACAAAGTCTACCTCTCAGAGTGTGACCTTCAGATGAGCTTCCATCACCACATTATTCTCTCTCTCTGGAGGAGCCGGCACACGGCCTTCTCTGTTGGCAGCTTGATGTTGCTCTTTTGTGGGTTATTTTCTCTTATGATGCGTCGATATGAGGGCGAGCCAACCGTGGAAATGGGTAACATCTGCTCAACGATATACCCAGAGCTCCTGATCTTAGATCTTAGATCCCAGTTTCTGTGGTATTGTTTACATCCATCACTGGCTCTGGTCGAGGCTTCCTGTCAGTGTCAGGTTTTTGGTATGTGTCCAAGTTCAGGGGTGTAAAGTACTTGAGTAATTGTACTTTGTTACAATATTTAAGTACCATTTTTGGGGATTTGTATTTTACTCGAGTGTTATTAGGTTTGTATACTTGTACTTTTACTCAATTACATTTCAGAGAAAAAATACATACTTTTTATTCCTTACATTTAAAACGCAGACCTGCAAAGTACAAAGTCTCGCAGGTCCAACCATTTTAATTAGTGTATTTGTTTCTCTGGCCGAACTAACGTTAACGTTATTAATCCTGCGGCCGCGCTTTATTTAAAAACAGCCAATCAAATCCCCATCAAGGGAAAATGAACCCGCCCATACCCATGCTCATTGGTCCTTGTGCAAGACTAGAAAGCGGGGATCTTTGATTAAACACCTGCTATCAGAAGAATAGATGGTCAGAAAAAAAGTTTTTACTTTTACTTTTTAGTACTTAAGTACATTTAAAAGTAGAAACTTTTTGACTTTTACTCAAGTGTGTTTTTAGCCGATTTTGAGACGGTACCCATACTTTCACTTAAGTATAATTTCTGGGTACTTTTTACACCCCTGTCCAAGTTTCACATTGTCATGCTGCCGTGTCGGATGCTTCATCAAATTAGATGTTTTTCGCGGTTGCGAAACGTTTTGCTCTCCCTACATAGTTTACAACAGATGGCTATTGAACGTATCATTACCTCTCTTCTCTTCAGGCTGCTTCGTGACCTCGCCCTGACCTTCATCTACCGTGACCTCTGACCTTCATCTACCGTGACCTCGCTCTGACCTTCATCTACCGTGACCTCGCCCTGACCATGAATGACAGAGCTCTCATATTTGCGAACGCATAAACTATATCTTAAATGATGGCTATGTGTCTAATATGGCCGTCGCTTATCAATGACTTGTTTGCAGCCAACATTGTCGAAACGGATTGTTTTTTAATCGGTTAATTTCCATTTTATACCATTTTGAAAAACGCTAGTTTTTTGAAAGTTTCAGAAAAAAATGTATATTCTGTGATAAACGCCCTCTACTGGAATATTCTGGAATACACAAAACACGTTGTCATTTTTCGGCCTATTTATGAATAGTTTTCAAATAAACGCTAGATTATCGATAGTATATGTGTACTTATGCACGCTATAGAAGCGGGCTGAAAAATCGATTATCTTATTTTAGGGATGCACGATAATTATCGGGTCGATAAAGTGGTAAAGTGCATAATGCATAGAGGCACAATTGACAGTAAAAGTGCATATAATCAAAGTGCGTGATGCACAGACACACAGAAACAGCACTTCCACAACCTGACTAATAACACACCAACTGAGTTGAGTGAGTTGGTGACATCGCAACTTCACGTCTTTCACGTCTCTCTCTCTCTCTCTCTCGGAGCACAGAGAGGTGGAAGACGTATCAGAGAGAGAGAGGGAATGAGCTATCGGGGTCCGGGTCATCTTTTTTAGAGTTTATTTATTCTGTTTATTTTTCTCCCAAGGCATTGTCTGCAGCGGGGGAAGGTCACCTCTTTATTGAGACTGTAGACATGTGAAGCAGATGGAGCCCAGAGAGAGAGAGAGATGGGTGGGTTCCGGGGGCCGAGAGAGTCACACATGTGGTTTCAACTAGGGCTGGGCGATATGGCCTCTAAATGATATCGTGATATTTTTTGGCCATATCACGATATATATTGTGATATTTTGACATTTCCTCTAAAGCACTTAAAAATGCTTGATTTAACCCTTTGATGCATACATATATACACAGTACTGTGAGAAAATAATCACACACAAAGCCTTACAAAGGGATAATGGCTTATAGCAGACTTAATGATTTTAGAATATTTCAGATAATGAAATGAAATGTTTATATCATCAACTATCCAGTTAGTATTTACTTTAAATCAGAGAGAGAGAGAGAGAGAGAGAGAGAGAGAGAGAGACTCTCCCCTCCTATCTTGTAATTCTTCTCTCCTCTCCTATAGACCTGTTCTCTGTATACGTCAGACTCGGTGTGCATCAGTGGGGCAAAAGGAACGTAATCCTGGTCAGAATAACGGGGCAGACTAGAATATATTTGCATTTTTGTTAGCCATGCTAGCGATCTAAACAATCAATCCATGATGCCAAAGCTAGACGTGTAAGAGGTGAAAGACTCTCACTCACAGCCGCGCTGCTGCTGATTTGGCAAAATGACATCCAGCCATTTTTAGTTTGAAACAACTTTTAGTCGGGGGAGTGTCATGGTTTCTCCATTGAGCCCCGTCATTTTCTTTTAGCACAGCAGCTTGCGCAGGTAAGGGGGCAACTTGGTCACGTGACGGTGATGACTCAGTTGATTATTGCTGATTGGCTCGAACACGGTATGTTTGTAAACAGCAAACAGGTCTATTATGGACCCATCTCGAGCCCCCGCCTCTTTTCTTGATCCTCCAATCACAGCCGTTGCTTCCAGGAGGAGGGCGGCGGCTGAGATGGGTCCATCGTCTCGAGTGGATCAGGGTGACGCACTCAAACAAACAAACAAACAAACAAACAAACAAACAGTCCAAAATCCACGGGACAACTGTAGGAAAGGGGTTGGATGTCTCTTTTTTGTGTCAGATTCTCATTAATCACACACGTCACACACACACGTGTCCTCATGCCTGTTGTTTCTGTCACGTCCTCATACATACCGTACGCTCTTTCTGTTCTATTGTCATATTCACATCACCTTCATATATACAGTATGTGTATATGTTACCAGTGTCACTTGTTTACGTCATCAAACCCGACATCCTCACGTTGTCTCCTGTGTGCATACAGAAAAGACATTGTACAAAAGCTCATACTAATGCATGTTTAAATGTTGTGCTGTTTATGTTCGGCCGGTATAGGAGGTTGTAAAGGGGGTCGAAGGGGCTGATTTTGACCTCAAATCCATGCATGTAACCAACTTTTAACAGCAGCTGTTTCCATATTTACCAACCTCCTACACTGGCTGTGTTGTGTCACATCACTGTTAGTAGTAGATCTGCAATTTGTCACATGATCACCTCTCACTTGTTCCTCTCATCCAACCAGCTTCTCTTATTGAGGATGGGGGGGCGGGCCCTGGGCTCCCTCTCCACCAATACGAGCCAAGCTTCTTTTGTGTGACGTCGTCCTACTGATTTTGGAATGAATCACCACGTCATGTTTACCATCTTTTGTTGTTGTTTTTTTTTCCTTTCTGTGTGTGTGTGTGTGTGTGTGTGTGTGTGTGTGCACGATGTGCGTGCGTGTTTGTGAATGTGCTTGTGTGTGTTTCTGTGCACGTCTGGTCTGTGTGTTGGTGTGTGCAGTAATTGCTCAGACCTGTGGGGTCTGGGCTCGAGCCACTCTGTGGCGCAGTGGGACTCATCCGGCATGTTCGGCTACCCTGACCACAGCAGGTGAATACACACACACACACACACTCACACTCACACACACATCATACACACACACTCACACTCACACTCACACTCACACTCACACTCTCACTCACTCACGCACAACACACACAACACACACTCTCTCACACACACACTCACACACACACACTCTCACACTCTCTCACACACTCTCACACACTCACACTCACTCACTCACTCTCACACACACACATCATACACACACACACACTGTCTGGAAATCTGACGGCTTTATTCACATCCAAAATCTCAAGAATAAAGAATATTCTCAAATATATATCTGGTGAACAAGATTACCGTCTTGACTTTGGGACTGTTAAACAGTGTAATTGCTGCCCATAATGTAATAATAACTGTCCTTATTATGTGATAAATCCAATGTAATAATGAACACATTCGGGGCCATTGGGCTTAGTTAATGGCAAGAGGACTGGGGAATGTAAACAAACGTGGGGTTGTTTGTACAGCTAAATCTATACTTTATAGTATTGCTATCTGTCCATTCTCATTGTCAATTGCATATGATCAACTGCATATGATCGGGACTGTCCCAAAGCATTGTATGCATGGAAGGGGGGGGGGGGGGGGGGGACGTCGTTTATTATTATTGATTACCAATAACCGTGTTCGTCTAACTAGCCACATAGGCCAATCGCCTGGATGGCTATCAGAACGGTGTCCGATCGGGCTGTAATTTACGTGAAGGGGATCTTACCGTGGTCCGGGCTGATCCCCCCGAGCATTTCCCCATTATCGATCGCCATCTGGTAGATCTATATGTCCATTGGCTGATGATAAATCCCCAAATCTGCGATTCGAAACGTAATCCAAGCTACATGATGCACATCCAGAATCCTGCTACTGGAATCTCTGTTGAAAGAAAAAAAAAAAAATGATCCCTTCAGCCACAGGGCACACTGCAGTGGCGCGATGGCGCCCCTAAGAGGATCTGGCAGGTATTGCACCTTGTCGAATTCATAGAGTAGGGAAAATCTGCAGTGCCGCTCGGCGACCTTGAATAGGTTATTAAAATGGAATAAAAGCAATAACAACTTCCCACGGATTTATCCGTACTTGTGTCCAGAACGCATGGATTCGAAACACGGATAAATACGTGGCCCATCCCGAATGTGTTAAAAGCTTACAATGTATTAACTGGGTTATAAAATAATACACATTCGAGTAGGGCTGTCTTAAATACTTCGAAGCTTCGTTCGATGGGCATGGGATTCGATTATGAAAAAAAAATTTAACATTTATTTTTATTATAATAATTGTATAACAATAAAAATAAATGTTTGGGTGCAAAATCAACTCTGCCTCTCTTTGTTAATTACAACAAGCAATGATGTTTGTTATTTAAGATGAGGTCGGACTCGGCACTGACAGATATGTGTTCATTGTGCTGCTTTTATAAAGCCTCAAATGACGGCTTACAATATTTCATTGTGTTTCATTGTTCAATGTTTCGTTTGTCTAAGATTTAAAAAGGTTTAAACTTTACAGCACTAAACAAAGTGCTGTACAAGTCCCACAACATAAAAAAAATTATAATAATAATTTTTATTTTTTATTATTTATAATATATATTTTTTTTTATCTCGAAGCTTTGAATTAAAATCGAATCTCGGCCCCGAAGCTTTGAATTCCAAAAAAAATAAATCGAAGGTCAGCCCTACATTCGAGTGACTTAAAGGGATAGTTCCGATTTGTTTTGATCGGTAGATTTATTTCTCAGCACAATAATCCATGCTGTTCCTCCATAGCTCTGGGTAGTTCAGCCACAAACCAACGCAAAGTCAATGGGGCCAAGCTCCCGTCTGCATGACTGAGGTTCACTGAAACTCACTTCACAGTGCAAGTCAATGGGGCCAAGCTCCCGTCTGCATGACTGAGGTTCACTGAAACTCACTTCACAGTGCAAGTCAATGGGGCCAAGCTCCCGTCTGCATGACTGAGGTTCACAGAAACTCACGTCACAGTGCAAGTCAATGGGGCCAAGCTCCCGTCTGCATGACTGAGGTTCACTGAAACTCACGTCACAGTGCAAGTCAATGGGGCCAAGCTCCCGTCTGCATGACTGAGGTTCACTGAAACTCGCGTCACAGTGCTGCACACAAAGCACAGTTCAGCGAGCCTCTGTTGGCTTGTACGAACGGGAGCTTGACCCCATTGACATTGCATTGGTTTGTGGCTAACGACCCAGAGCCAGTGTGAGGTACAGCGTGGGCTGTGCGGAGACAGGACTCCACTGATCAGCCTCATTATTGGATTCAGATCAGATTCAGATTATTTTATTGTTGCCGCTTCTTTAAATGTACACTCATTCAGAAACACGTGAGATGCTTGTTTTTCCCGGCTCCTCAACCGCAGTAGATTTGTAAACATGGTGGTTACTCTCCTACTTTCCTAGAAACGTATATTCTATCTATAAGTATAAATATAAGCTATAAATAAACTATAAATGAAAACTATAAACTAAACATAATCCACAACCTATATTCTATCTATACAAACTATAACTGTAAGCTATACACACTATAACTAAATTATATAATGACATTATATAAGGTATAAATAAACTATAAATGAAAACTATAAACTAAACATAATCCACAACGTACAGTATATTCTATCTATACAAACCATGCTATGCTAACCGCATAAGTAGCTATAAACTATAGACCAGGGGTTTCCAAACTTTTCAGGCAGGGACCCAGAAAATAAGGCGTCAGAGAGCCGCGGCCCAATGCACATCGTCAGGCTTTTTTTTATCTTTTATTTTGCCAGGCGACCGATTTTTTAAGTCCAATATCACTTCAATCCTATTAAGTTAGTTCAAGTTAGTTATTCATTTATATGTGCTATTTATGAGAGGGCTAACTTGTTGCAAAATAATAATGATAATAATAATAGCCTCATTAAAATACTATTGTTGCTTCGGTTGTTTTCAGCATTTTATGTGCATAATCTGTTATTTAGTTTGAAATGTTCGTTGAAATAAGTAGATTTTTTGTTTATTTATTAAGTTAATATAAAACCACATTTTAGAATACAACTAGAAACACTGTCCTGGCCTGCTTCTAAGTTCAGTGGCCTGACGAAAAGAAAAAAAAATTATCATCATCTCGCGGCCTTCCCGTGGCTGCTCGCGGCCCACCTTTGGGTCGCGACCCCGACTTTGGGAACCACTGCTATAGACTATAAACTAAAACTATAGACTAAACATTATACACATCAGAATACACGACGTATATTCTATCTATGTATACAATAAGTAAGAAATAGTGCTAGGGGTCCAAAAATCTAAACTATCCCTTTTTAATACGAGCAACGTTAGACCTCATTTGTCAGATTTGTATCGATTTACATGGTGGTTCTAGATTAAACGGTTACGTTCAGAAGATTTCCATTGAAACGCAATTGGTCAAAGATAGGAACGTTGAGTCTAGTGTGACGCGTCGTCGTGACAGCTGGGTAACCTTGACGACCACTGGGCGAGTAATCTGCTCCGAGCTCCAGACAGATAGCGTGGGAACTGGTCTCCTGACGCTTCCGTTGTTTATTATTGTGCGGTTGAACGCTTGAGATACCGGCTTCCTCATTTCCTCAATGGACCTGTCTCAAACCCTGCCCCCTTTTCTTGATCCTCCAATCACAACTGTCGCTTACCTCGGACAAACTTGGTTCAAGAAAAGGGGCAGGGTTTTGAGACAGGTCCATTGCAGTGAAGGTAGTGCAGAGTAACAAACTATTGGAACTAGGGTTGGGTACCGAATCCGGTACTTTTAAGGGTACCGACCCAATCACGTCGGTACTGCCGAGTACCGACTCACGTGAGAACCACCGGTGGCACATTTCGGTACGGTTAATTTATTTTTTAAATAAACCACGAAACATATGAAGTGTGCCACACGTTCACGTCAACGTTCACGCGCACAATACACGCTTACCTAGGATTTGACTTGATTCAACAACAACAAAGCAGTCGGGGCGATGGCAAGCCGGAAGCGGTCGCAACTAAGTGTGGTTACACTTTACAAAGCTAGATGCAGACAACGCTCGCTGCAATATTATATATTATATATATTAACAAATTGTTCTAAATAAATAATAATGATAATAAATCATTTGAAGTTTGGACATTTTTTACAACTGAGGTAGGTAAATACAATTTTTAGACACTAAAGTACCGAAAAAAGGTACCGTTGGGTACCGGTCACATTTGACCCCAACCCTAATTGGAACGCATGAAACGCGTGGTCAGATGTGGTCAAGATTACTTCAGCCCTAATGAAGGGGCCGCTAAGGCGATGTAGTTAAAGTAGGGATGGGAAAAACTCACACGATTACTATTCGATAGTCACTGGGAACTATTCGATTACTAATCGCCATCTTTCGCAATCTTTCTTTTCTGTTCTCCCAGCTATTAACAGACCGCTACGCTACCTGGCTAGCTACCTGTACCCTGCTGTAGCAGTTAGTAATAGGGTCCCCTCTCAATACACTATACATTGTAGGTGCCAGTATAAACAAGGGACAATATATGTTTGAAACTAAACGATATTCCCATCAACTAATTATTCGAATTCTTTTGAATATATAATTTAACACAAAATCTGTGCCAATTCCTATGTTAAAATTATATTCATGTGATCTTCCGGTAATGATGATGCTGTTTTCCAACAACTTGATTGGTCAGTAGGCAGTGCTGTTTATCTCTTTGCTCCAACGTGACCTGCCTCAGAGCAGGTGAGCTGGACAGCGTGTCATGGTGATCTCTTCCTGGGTGAGAGAGAGACGCTGCCATGACACTGAGAAGCCTGACGTTCGCTCACTAACCCCGTGATCCAGATCCATGCTGTCCTCTGTCTGCAGGTCTGGTGTCCCTAGAAGAGTGATAGCACATAGTAACTAAAGCACATAGTAACTAAACATAGTAACTAAACATAGTAACTAAAGCACATAGTAACTAAACATAGTAACTAAACATAGTAACTAAAGCACATAGTAACTAAACATAGTAACTAAAGCACATAGTAACTAAACATAGTAACTAAACATAGTAACTAAAGCACATAGTAACTAAACATAGTAACTAAACATAGTAACTAAAGCACATAGTAACTAAAGCACATAGTAACTAAAGCACATAGTAACTAAACATAGTAACTAAAGCACATAGTAACTAAACATAGTAACTAAAGCACATAGTAACTAAAGCACATAAGCACATAGTAACTAAAGCACATAGTAACTAAACATAGTAACTAAAGGACATAGTAACTAAACATAGTAACTAAACATAGTAACTAAAGCACATAGTAACTAAACATAGTAACTAAAGCACATAGTAACTAAACATAGTAACTAAACATAGTAACTAAAGCACATAGTAACTAAACAACATAGTTACGGAACATAGTAACTAAAGCACATAGTAACTAAACATTATTAACTAAACATAGTAACTAAACATAGTAACTAAAGCACATAGTAACTAAACATAGTAACTAAAGCACATAGTAACTAAAGCACATAGTAACTAAACATAGTAACTAAACATAGTAACTAAAACACATAGTAACTAAAACACATAGTAACTAAAGCACATAGTAACTAAAACACATAGTAACTAAACATAGTAACTAAAGCACATAGTAACTAAACATAGTAACTAAACATAGTAACTAAAGCACATAGTAACTAAACATAGTAACTAAACATAGTAACTAAAGCACATAGTAACTAAACAACATAGTTACGGAACATAGTAACTAAAGCACATAGTAACTAAACATTATTAACTAAACATAGTAACTAAACATAGTAACTAAAGCACATAGTAACTAAACATAGTAACTAAACATAGTAACTAAAGCACATAGTAACTAAAGCACATAGTAACTAAACATAGTAACTAAACATAGTAACTAAAACACATAGTAACTAAAACACATAGTAACTAAAGCACATAGTAACTAAACATAGTAACTAAACATAGTAACTAAAGCACATAGTAACTAAACATAGTAACTAAAGCACACAGTAACTAAAGCACATAGTAACTAAACATAGTAACTAAACATAGTAACTGCACATAGTAACTAAACATAGTAACTAAACATAGTAACTAAAGCACATAGTAACTAAAGCACAGTAACTAAAGCACATAGTAACTAAACATAGTAACTAAACATAGTAACTAAAGCACATAGTAACTAAAGCACATAGTAACTAAAACACATAGTAACTAAACATAGTAACTAAACATAGTAACTAAAGCACATAGTACCTAAACATAGTAACTAAACATATTAACTAAACATAGTAACTAAAGCACATAGTAACGAAAGCACATGGTAACTAAAACACATAGTAACTAAACATAGTAACTAAACATAGTAACTAAAGCACATAGTAACTAAAACACATAGTAACTAAAACACATAGTAACTAAAGCACATAGTAACTAAACATAGTAACTAAACATAGTAACTAAAGCACATAGTAACTAAACATAGTAACTAAAGCACATAGTAACTTAAGCACATAGTAACTAAAGCACATAGTAACTAAACATAGTAACTAAAGGACATAGTAACTAAACATAGTAACTAAACATAGTAACTAAAGCACATAGTAACTAAACATAGTAACTAAAGCACATAGTAACTAAACATAGTAACTAAACATAGTAACTAAAGCACATAGTAACTAAACAACATAGTTACGGAACATAGTAACTAAACCACATAGTAACTAAACATTATTAACTAAACATAGTAACTAAAGCACATAGTAACTAAACATAGTAACTAAACATAGTAACTAAAGCACATAGTAACTAAAGCACATAGTAACTAAACATAGTAACTAAAGCACATAGTAACTAAAACACATAGTAACTAAAGCACATAGTAACTAAAACACATAGTAACTAAAACACATAGTAACTAAACATAGTAACTAAAGCACATAGTAACTAAACATAGTAACTAAACATAGTAACTAAACATAGTAACTAAAGCACATAGTAGCTAAAGCACATAGTAACTAAACATAGTAACTAAAGCACACAGTAACTAAAGCACATAGTAACTAAACATAGTAACTAAAGCACATAGTAACTAAACATAGTAACTGCACATAGTAACTAAACATAGTAACTAAACATAGTAACTAAAGCACATAGTAACTAAACATAGTAACTAAACATAGTAACTAAACATAGTAACTAAAGCACATAGTAGCTAAAGCACATAGTAACTAAACATAGTAACTAAAGCACATAGTAACTAAAACACATAGTAACTAAAACACATAGTAACTAAACATAGTAACTAAAGCACATAGTAACTAAACATAGTAACTAAACATAGTAACTAAACATAGTAACTAAAGCACATAGTAACTAAACATAGTAACTAAAGCACATAGTAGCTAAAGCACATAGTAACTAAACATAGTAACTAAAGCACACAGTAACTAAAGCACATAGTAACTAAACATAGTAACTGCACATAGTAACTAAACATAGTAACTAAACATAGTAACTAAAGCACATAGTAACTAAAGCACAGTAACTAAAGCACATAGTAACTAAACATAGTAACTAAATATAGTAACTAAAGCACATAGTAACTAAAACACATAGTAACTAAACATAGTAACTAAACATAGTAACTAAAGCACATAGTACCTAAACATAGTAACTAAACATATTAACTAAACATAGTAACTAAAGCACATAGTAACGAAAGCACATGGTAACTAAAGCACATAGTAACTAAAGCACAGTAACTAAAGCACATAGTAACTAAACATAGTAACTAAACATAGTAACTAAAGCACATAGTAACTAAAGCACATAGTAACTAAAACACATAGTAACTAAACATAGTAACTAAACATAGTAACTAAAGCACATAGTACCTAAACATAGTAACTAAACATAGTAACTAAACATAGTAACTAAAGCACATAGTAACTAAAACGCATAGTAACTAAAACACATAGTAACTAAAACACATAGTAACTAAAACACATAGTAACTAAAGCACATAGTAACTAAACATAGTAACTAAACATAGTAACTAAACATAGTAACTAAAGCACATAGTAACTAAAACACATAGTAACTAAAACACATAGTAACTAAAGCACATAGTAACTAAACATAGTAACTAAACATAGTAACTAAACATAGTAACTAAAGCACATAGTAGCTAAAGCACATAGTAACTAAACATAGTAACTAAACATAGTAACTAAAGCACATAGTAGCTAAAGCACATAGTAACTAAACATAGTAACTAAAGCACATCGTAACTAAACACATAGTAACTAAACATAGTAACTAAACATAGTAACTAAACATAGTAACTAAAGCACATAGTAACTAAACATAGTAACTAAACATGGTAACTAAAGCACAGTAACTAAAGCACATAGTAACTAAAGCACATAGTAACTAAAGCACATAGTAACTAAAACACATAGTAACTAAACATAGTAACTAAAGCACATAGTAACTAAAACGCATAGTAACTAAAGCACATAGTGACTAAACATAGTAACTAAAGCACATAGTAACTAAACATAGTAACTAAACATAGTAACTAAAGTACATAGTAACTAAAGCACATAGTAACTAAACATATTAACTAAACATAGTAACTAAAGCACATAGTAACTAAAACACATAGTAACTAAAGCACATAGTAACTAAAGCACATAGTAACTAAACATAGTAACTAAACCACATAGTAACTAAAGCACATAGTAACTAAAGAACATAGTAACTAAACATAGTAACTAAACATAGTAACTAAACACAGTAACTAAAGCACATAGTAACTAAAACACATAGTAACTAAACATAGTAACTAAACCACATAGTAACTAAATAGCCCCCTGCTTGGTTTCCTGAATGGTATCCTCTTCAGATGGCCTGCCGGTAGCCAGTCACCCATCGTTTGGACCTGCCTGGTCCTAGTAGAGTTCTGGTGCCATGGTCACACGATCCGCATTGTCAAGGAAACGTGATTTTGCTTTGTCGTTGTAGTCTAGACCTGGAACTCTTTAGACTAAGTCTTTAGACTAACACTTCACCAATCACTCACCTATAACCCCCGCACCCCCACCAGGTCTCTGGACGGGCGTCTCCAGGTGTCTCACCGCAAAGGCCTGCCGCATGTCATCTACTGCCGCCTGTGGAGATGGCCCGACCTGCACAGCCACCACGAGCTCAGGGCCATCGACACGTGCCAGTATGCATTCAACCTCAAGAAGGACGAGGTGTGCGTCAACCCATACCACTACCAGAGGGTGGAGACGCCAGGTGAGGATCACTCTGAAACTAGACCTGAAACATAACGTAGGCATCAGGTTTTAGTCCCATCACTCTGAAACTAGACCTGAAACATAACGTAAGCATCAGATTTTAGTCCCATCACTCTGAAACTAGACCTGAAACATAACGTAAGCATCAGGTTTTAGTCCCATCACTCTGAAACTAGACCTGAAACATAACCTAGGCATCAGGTTTTAGTCCCATCACTCTGAAACTAGACCTGAAACATAACCTAGGCATCAGGTTTTAGTCCCATCACTCTGAAACTAGACCTGAAACATAACCTAGGCATCAGGTTTTAGTCCCTTCACTCTGAAACTAGACCTGAAACATAACCTAGGCATCAGGTTTTAGTCCCATCACTCTGAAACTAGACCTGAAACATAACCTAGGCATCAGGTTTTAGTCCCATCACTCTGAAACTAGACCTGAAACATAACCTAGGCATCAGGTTTTAGTCCCATCACTCTGCAACTAGACCTGAAACATAACCTAGGCATCAGGTTTTAGTCCCATCACTCTGAAACTAGACCTGAAACATAACGTAAGCATCAGGTTGTAGTCCCATCACTCTGAAACTAGACCTGAAACATAACCTAGGCATCAGGTTTTAGTCCCATCACTCTGAAACTAGACCTGAAACATAATGTAGGCATCGGGTTTTAGTCCCATCACTCTGAAACTAGACCTGAAACATAACGTAGGCATCAGGTTTTAGTCCCATCACTCTGAAACTAGACCTGAAACATAACCTAGGCATCAGGTTTTAGTCCCATCACTCTGAAACTAGACCTGAAACATAACGTAAGCATCAGGTTGTAGTCCCATCACTCTGAAACTAGACCTGAAACATAACCTAGGCATCAGGTTTTAGTCCCATCACTCTGAAACCAGACCTGAAACATAACGTAAGCATCAGGTTGTAGTCCCATCACTCTGAAACTAGACCTGAAACATAACCTAGGCATCAGGTTTTAGTCCCATCACTCTGAAACTAGACCTGAAACATAACGTAGGCATCAGGTTTTAGTCCCATCACTCTGAAACTAGACCTGAAACATAATGTAGGCATCAGGTTTTAGTCCCATCACTCTGAAACTAGACCTGAAACATAACGTAGGCATCAGGTTTTAGTCCCATCACTCTGAAACTAGACCTGAAACATAACGTAGGCATCAGGTTTTAGTTCCTTCACACTGAAACTAGACCTGAAACATAACGTAGGCATCAGGTTTTAGTTCCTTCACACTGAAACTAGACCTGAAACATAATGTAGGCATCAGGTTTTAGTCCCATCACTCTGAAACTAGACTGGAAACATAACGTAGGCATCAGGTTTTAGTCCCTTCACTCTGAAACTAGACCTGAAACATAATGTAGGCATCAGCTTTTAGTTCCTTTCAGGGGATACTGCTCTGGTTCCATGAGGTGCACGCTCTTTGAATCGGACGTCCACTCTGCTGTCATCCGTACCCGCTAGTTGGCGCACCACGGGTAAAAAAAACTTGAGCAGTGTCGCTTGCGGGACACAGACATGTCTGGTAGGGCTGCACGATTAATCGTTTTTTAATCGAAATCGCGATTTGGAATGATGCAATTATCAAATCGCCAAGCCTGCATTTTTTTTTTTTTTTTTTTTTTTTCTTTTTATAACCAGGAAGTCCCATTGAGATACAAGATTTCATTTGCAAGGTAGACCTGGCCAAGATGACAGCAATAACATTTGCAATACATCACACAGCAATAAAATTTGCGATACATCACACAAGAACATAATAAATGTGCATGTATACAATACATCACATGTAAACACAAAGCAGAATAGTCTACATGATAGTAAAAGTGTATAATACAGGGTAATACAGTAATTTTGCAGTTGGGACCCGACTACAGAAAGCAGCAACATGCTTCTTGTAAACATTTTTAAAAATATGTTATAATCGCATCGCAAATCGCAATCGCAATATCTGTCAGAATAATCGCAATTAGATTATTTCCCAAAATCGTGCAGCCCTAATGTCTGGGCCACTGAAAAGGTCCAGTAAATGGACCTGCCCCCAAACATGCATAACTCATATCAAACCTGGCTGTGGGCCTGGCTGTGTGGGCCTGTCTGTGTGGGCCTGGCTGTGTGGGCCTGTCTGTGTGGGCCTGTCTGTGTGGGCCTGGCTGTGTGGGCCTGTCTGTGTGGGCCTGTCTGTGTGGGCCTGTCTGTGTGGGCCTGTCTGTGTGGGCCTGTCTGTGTGGGCCTGTCTGTGTGGGCCTGTCTGTGTGGGCCTGTCTGTGTGGGCCTGTCTGTGTGGGCCTGTCTGTGTGGGCCTGTCTGTGTGGGCCTGTCTGTGTGGGCCTGTCTGTGTGGGCCTGGCTGTGGGCGTACCTAGCGTGTATTGATTAACATAGCGGCGGCTCGGCTGCTCGCTCCCCTCTCACTGACGGGGTGGAGATATAGCGACTAAAGTAATGGAGGTAATTGAATGATTGACTTCTGTCCTGGTTGCAGTCCTTCCACCCGTGCTGGTGCCGCGCCACACGGAGATCCTGACGGAGCTGCCTCCTCTAGACGACTACACGCACTCCATCCCAGAGAACACCAACTTCCCTGCTGGGATAGACCCCCCCAACAACTACATACCAGGTCTGTATGTAAGGCGCACACACACACACACACACACACACACACACACACACACACACACACACACAACTTATTTATGACGATAGACCCTCCCCAACTATACTTGAATAGTGTTTATACTCTCAGAGTATTTTCACCGCAATCCTGTACTTCTTCCATACACCTTGCTGTCTAATATACACTATATGCATTCTCGCATCCTTATCTTGCCAGCTCCAACCTTGATAAAGACAGCCAAAACATTGGGACTGGTATATAGATTGGGAGTTCTGAGAAATGGGAAGATCCAGCCTGACCCCCCCCCGACCCCGCTGTCACCAATGTGTGTTCATGTAATGTGTTCATGTGATGTGTGTGTGTTGCAGAAACGCCTCCACCAGGGTACATCAGTGAAGATGGGGAGACCAGCGACCAGCTGCTGAATCAGAGTATGGAGACGGGTACGGAGTCCTTTTTCGTCTTCTACTCAGCGCTGTGCTCGTGAGACTGGCCTCAGGTCCAATCCTGTTCACTTCATTCCATTCGAAATACTGAACGCAGGGAACAAAATTTACTTTTTGACTTGCCAGCCATTTGGCTGGTAGATTTTAAAAACTACCAGCCAGGCAGATTTTTTACCAGCCAAAAATTATAAATAGCTTTTTAGTATATCGCCATGTGTTATTATTACTATATAATACTCTCATATGCTATTTTCAATTAATATCATAAACAACATAAGGAATATTAGCATAATTTTGAGTGGACTGAAGGAATGAGTCAGCGTTAATAGTTTTAAATGCAAATAATTTATTGAAACATAGAAGTGGGGTCGACACACACACACACACACACACACACACACACACACACACACACTGTTTCAACTCACCACCCCCGCATCATATTGTAGTCTAGTCTGTCTTCAAACTTCCACTCCTCTCGAAACTTTCTTTTTCATCTGAGAAAGGCACGGTGGGTTTTCTTTTTAGCGGCAGGCTTACTCCTTCCATATGGTTCCACCTCCACATATTTGTAATTGTAACCCATTTAATAATAATATTTACATTTATATATTTAATTACCGCATATATATATATATATATTTATAGGGCAACCAACCTTTTTACACTGAGGCATCAGGGCATGTATACTTGCCCAGATGCTTGATCTACTCGCTGTATGTTAACTTTTTTTGCACATAGCACTGGTGCTACAGAGGTTGATAGTTTTGTAGCACAGGCCAAAATCTTGTTATATTTGTAACAGTCACAAATGTGCCTATTGTATTTGTGTTATTTAGTTGCAGTGCCATGTTTGGCTGTCATTTTCATGCTGACAAGTTGACGTCACACAGCCAGACACGTTACGTGTAAGGAATTATGGATTTGGTGTTGGGTGTATGGACTCTACTAGGGGTGGGAATCACCAGTTTCATCACGATACGATATCGATTCTTTGGACAACGATACGATATTTGTCGATCTGCCACGATACGATACAATGCAGGTGCCTGCAATCGATATGAGATGATATCATGAGCCCATTTAACACAATCAGTAACATTTAGATCAACTCAAAAAAGGTAAAGAGAATATAATTTGAGAAAAAATGTTTTAGCTCTTCCAGACATTTAAATGAAAAACTATTTATTGTTTTTAATACAAATAGACCTCCTGTTCACTATAAAGTGCCACGTTTTGATATATTGAGCTTTAAACTTTAAGTAAATTTTTTTGGAACACGCAACCTAAAACCCCTTCCTCTCCCAAACCGTTCCTGCAATTGTTTTTTGTTGCATGATGATCATGCATACATTTATTATGTATTGTATTTATGTTTAAATATCAACATTATCTGTCCACCCTCAGTACATTTACTATCAATATAATATACTCGTCTGACTTCATCATATCTATTCAAACGCACACAGAAGGGAGAATCCCCCCCCCCTCCTCCCCAGTCCCCACACTGCTGTTCTCTGTATCGCTCTGAACAGGGCATTAGCTTGTTGTTAGCTTACGCTAACGTAACGTTAATTCCGGTCTTAAACACGACGTGGTCATAAAGGAATGGCGAGGATTGCAAAGCATGTTATATGCATTTGACCCGTTGCGGAATAAAACAGCAGGGATTTGTTTTGGGTGGCGAAATGGGCACACTACTAGCCTTGCTATGTTGCAATGTGCGTGTTCCAGACGCTACTGCTACTACTGAGACGAGTACTCCTGTGTGCTGTGGAGCCGAGCGGATATGAGTCATGACACCACGGGATTTTCAAAATAAGAGTATTGATATGAACTGAACGTTGCTAGCTGCCGGAGCCATAGTTATTATAGCTGGAGCTGCGCTTAGGAACAGGGATTAAAGCAAAAAAAATCTCCTGACTGAACTTTTTTTCAGGCCAAGTCATATTCTTATTTTAACCTCCACTGTATTTTTTTTGTAATAGCGTTAGCGTTTTAACACATTGATGGCCATTTGGATGCGTCTAAAATCACTGTAGACGGCCAGCATATGTAAACAGACTTGCACAGTCCGTGGGGTTGTTTGTACAGCTAAATCTATACTTTATAGTATTGCCATCTGTCCATTCTCATTGTCAATTGAGACCATAAACCGTCCCTTCAAAATGGCTTAAAGAAAAAAGAAATCATCAATACGTTCTCATTTTATAGCGTCTTGAATATAAACGTTATACAGGATTTGGTCTAGTATATTTCCTGGAAGGCTGGATAAAGGGCTAATAGCTACTAACGTTATATCCAATGGCATTTCGGTTAAACAGAAGCTACAGTTAAAACTCAAACTGCATATGATCGGTACGATCCTCAAGCATGAATGCATGGAAGGGGGGGGGGGGGGCGGGGGATGTCGTTTCTGATTATTGATTACCAATAACCGTGTTCGTCTCAGTAGCCACATACGCTGATCGGCTGGTTGAGTATCATAACAAGCCCTGATCAGCATGTAATTTACGTGAAAACGATCTTACCATGAGCGGGTTGGATCCCCCAGACCATTTCCCAGTTATCGATCGCCATCTGGTAGATCGATATGTCCATTGGCTGATGATATATTCCTTTACTGCATAGTGAAATCCGCGATCCAAAAGGTATTCCGTGCAACAGGCTATAGGGATCGCTTCAGGTGTGTAGAAAACTACATTGGAAATCCAGGAAAAAAAAAGACAACTTCTGCCACAGGGAACACTGCATTATCGATACAGCGCCCCTAAGAGGATCTGGCCGGTAATGCACTTTTTTGAATTCAAAGAGTAGGGTACATCTGCAGTGCAGCTCGGCGACCTTGAATAGGTTATTAAAATGGAATAAAAGCCAAAACAACCTTGCCACGGAGATAGCCGTGGTTGGTCCTTTAAGCATGGGTTCGTCCCCAATGTGTTAAGGGAGCCTACTTGTAGAGCCTACTGTCCTGACTGTGACTATAGACCCTACTGTTGTGGTTGTTGTGCCAGGCAGGGAGGCTGTGTGCTGGAGAGCGTGAATGCAAGTCTTGTGGCTAGCTTCTGATTGATGGCGAGCTAGCACCCCTTTCCCATTACTTTGAACCATGAACTAAACGGCTTGTTGTCATACAAACAAGTTTGTATATATTTTTTACCACCCACCCACCCCCTCCTAATGTACAGTCTCCTCCTCATCATATGTATATATTTACTGTTAGGATCTCTGGGTAACAGTACTGTATATTTGCATATCGTATATGTGACAAATGTAACAGTACTATATACCTCTAAGTCATGTATGTCCCTATGTCATAAATGTCATGTATGTTGTGTATGTCATAAATGTCACTATGAATTGAAAATGGGGGACCCTGATGATGTAAACAAGACAAACATCTTTCTCTGGTCTGCATCCCCTTAACAATTGTGTGTCTGCATATATCGGCATCGGTTGATATCGGTATCGGAAATTAAGAGTTGGACAATATCGGTATATCGATATAAAAAATGCCAATATCGAACATCCCTAGTCTCAGCCCTGATGCTCACGGTAGCCCCCTGATGAGCAGTATTGTGTTTTTGTCCCCAGGCTCGCCAGCAGAGCTGTCTCCAAGCACTCTGTCCCCCGCCAGCCACGCCCTCGGTGAGACTCCATTCAGTTTATCTATATGTGTTTAATACAGGGGTTCTCAAACTTTTTTATACCACGGCCCCATTTTATTTAGGATTTATTTTGGCGACCCCACATTTCAACGTGGAATTAAGGAATATCGAAATAAAAACACACGTTGTTGAACTTGATCGTGCATATTTATTAGATAACATTTTATTACAGCACTATGTTATCAATATACATTTATAAAAACGAGGCATATTTAGTCAAAATATGTTGCCAGAACATTACAATTTCTTTTTAAAATATTATTATTAGATTTTTTTTTTCACTTGCGCTAATCGATCGAAAGGAGCCGTAGTCGACTGCCAACCTCTTAGTCAAATGCAAAAAAATATAAATGTATATATATTAAATAAAAATTCTTAATCATTCTTTCCAAAAGCAAAGAGGCCTAGAAGTGGGCACAGAGGCACTGAAAGAGGATTTCACACATAGAAATATCAAGATGTATCCATCAGTGGACCAAATGCATGCTTTCGCAGAGGACAAGAAGCCTTCAGTCGACTCCTTCAGACATTAAGCACCCCCCCCCCCCCCCCCCCCCCAAAAGAAAAATATATATGTATATAATTTTTTTGTGTGTATTCGACCACAAAATTTCGGCCAATCAAAGTCGACTATACAAATCCTTAGTCAGGGACAGGCCTAGTATATATATATTAGGGGTGTAACTAGGGATGTCCCGATCCCATCACATGATTTTCAGAAGATCGGGATCGGGGGGGGGGGGGGGAATCGGGAGTAAAAAGAACAGATTTTTTTTATTTTTTTATTTTATTCAACAAACATGACCATGTTCACGTCTTAAACTCATACTGAGGCCTTAGTTTTGGTTTTAAATTACATATCATTCATTTATTTATTGTCACACAGAGCAGAAGAATTGGCCAAAACAAACGCATTTCCTTTGATTTACACCGTCGCGCGACAGTGACGTGTGCCGACAATAGCAGACCTACGAGCTCACAACGCGTCGCTCCCGCAACACCGGCAGGTTATGTCCACCTTAGGACTCGGAGCAGCGAGACAACATGTCAGTAGTTTGGAAGCATTTTTTTTTTATTGAAACCGAAGCCAGTCCAATAGCCAGTTGCAATGTTTGCAAGGCGGACGTTCCGCGTGGAGGAAAGAACAGAGCTGCGTTCAACACGACCAATCTAATACGCCGCCTGAGAAACAGCCACGTTATGTGACGAGAGCGAGCAAAGGAACGGGGGAGGCGGCTGGTGCTCTGCCAAACAGCTGTAATGATTGCAATGCCTTGCTTGAATGAAGTTAACGTTCACCTGGATAACGTCAACATTCACTTTGTGAGGATTATAGTCTGCGTTTCAGACCAAAATGGAGCAAATCATTGCGTAAGTCGAACACTGTGAACGTATACTAATGTGCAAACAGATTGAAACTTTGAATATTTCTCATATGAAGCACACTCTCAGGGGTTCAGGGTAGGGATGTCCCGATCCGATCACGTGATCGGGATCGGGGCCGATCACGTGATTTTCCGAAGATCGGGATCGACCAAAAAAAAAAAAAAAAAAAAAACGATTTTTTTTTTTTTTTTTTTTATAACTTTTTTTTTTATTATTCAACAAACATGACCATGTTCACGTCTTAAACTCATACTGAGGCCTTAGTTTTGGTTTTAAATTGCATATCATCATTCATTTATTTATTGTCACAGAGCAGAAGAATTTTGCCAAAACAAACCAATAGTATCCAGCTGCAGAACGGCAGACCAGCCACAATCTCAGACCCAAATAATTTTTTTTTATCCCAATTTCTCACATTACATTCACCCTGAATGTTGACGTTATCCAGGTGAAAAGTTAACTTCATAAATCATTTGATGTATAATTAAATCAAAGGAAATGCGTTTGGGTCTGAGAGTGTGGCTGGTCTGCTGTTCTGCAGCTGGATACTATTGGTTTGTTTTGGCAAAATTCTTCTGCTCTGTGTGACAATAAATAAATGAATGATGATATGCAATTTAAAACCAAAACTAAGGCCTCAGTATGAGTTTAAGACGTGAACATGGTCATGTTTGTTGAATAAAAAAAAATAAAAAAAATAATTTTGATCGGATCGGGAAATATCGGTATCGGTAGATACTCAAAATCACATGATCGGGATCGGATCGGGAGCAAAAAAACGTGATCGGGACATCCCTAGTTCAGGGTGAATGTAATGTGAGCCGCCGCACTCGACGGGCTATTGAGGCAACAGAGGGGCTTGTCTCGCTTCGCCAGTTTCTGACAAAAATTCGTCAAATCGCTTACTAATGTGAAAGATCGGATCGGGAAAGATCGGTATCGGCAGATAACTCAAAATCACATGATCAGGATCGGATCGGGAGCAAAAAAATGCGATCGGGACATAGGTGTAACGGTACACAAAAACCACGGTTCGGTACGTACCTCTGTTTTGAAGTCGAGGTTCGGTACGGGTTTTCGCTACAGTGGGGAAAAGTTTGGCTTTCCATGTTTCCATGGGCTATATGCAGGTGTATAAGTTGGTATATAGAGGGATTCTACTTGATTTGATTCTCCTGGTTTTCCCTTTTTGACTCTCCTCCTCTCCGTAGACCTCCAGCCAGTGACCTACAGCGAGCCGGCGTTCTGGTGCTCCATAGCCTACTACGAGCTGAACCAGCGGGTGGGCGAGACCTTCCACGCCTCGCAGCCCTCCCTGACGGTGGACGGCTTCACGGACCCCTCCAACTCGGAGCGCTTCTGCCTGGGCCTGCTCTCCAACGTCAACCGCAACGCCACGGTGGAGATGACCAGGAGGCACATAGGTAGGACGTCTAGGGACGACTGCATGACTCTGACCCAAATCATTTTCCAATAGTCTACTGTTAAGACCGAATATTCGAAAATGCAACCCTAAAAAAAGTGTTAAAATGTTCAGTTTCAGTTCAATTCAGTTATTCTTTTTAATAGAATGGATCATTCAAATCAAATGGTATTGCACAAATAAATAGGCACTTCAGATAATCCTTCAGAACGTTGATCGGCTCAGCTGCCCGACGATGAATCAAAATGACACCATTCACCATCGTAGCCTATAATGACAGCATTGCATTGGCCCATCAACCGGTTTTAATAAACAAACAGAAACAGTAGCATGTGCATCTTTTAGATCAATTAGGCTATGAAAATTAGGCTGCCTCTAAATATTTAATTAAAATTTTAAAAAGGATGGTTAATGGTACATTTTTATATAGCAGCTTTTATCCAAAGCGCTTTACAATCTGTTCCTCACATTTCACCCGTTCACTCACACGTTCACACACCGACAGCGGAGGCGACCATGCAAGGTGCCGACCTGCTCATCGGGAGCAATTAGGGGTTAAGTGTCTTGCTCAAGGACACTTCAACACGCTGCCCCGGGAGGAGCGGGCATCGAACCGGGAACCTCCGGATTCCCAGACGACTGCTCCACCTCCTGATCCACTGTCGCCCCCAGATCAAGACACAACAGGAAGTTGACGTTCCGGTTCCCTGGACTTCTCTCTCTGTGAAGAGCCCGGAGAGGGTTGTTCATGTCTGACTGAGTGGCTGATTTGCTGACGCAGAATGACGGTTAAAGATCTGATTCGAGAAACAAATCACATTTGCCCGGCGTCTTGTGAACTAAGCCATAATCGTATATATACCGGTACAAAGTTGTGATTTTCAGATATATGGAATGACAAACACCTCTTTTGCGCTCTCTCTCTCTCACCTTCCCTCCTCCCCTCCCCTCTCCTCCCCTCTCCTCCTCCCCATCTATTCTCCTCTCCCCTCTCCTCCTCCCCATCTATCCTCCTCCCCTCTCCTCTCCTCTCCTCTCCTCTCCTCTCCTCTCCTCTCCTCTCCTCTCCTCTCCTCTCCTCTCTTCTCCTCTCTTCTCCTCTCCTCCCCTCCCCATCTCCCTTCCCCCTCTCTCCCCTCTCCTCCCCTTCTCCTCTTCTCTCTTCCCCTTCTCTCCCCCCTCTCTCTTCTCTCCTCCCCTTCCCCTCTCCTCTCCTCTCCAACCCTCACTCTCTCTCCCCTCTCCTCCCCCTCCCCCTCTCCTCTCCAGGTCGTGGTGTGAGGTTGTACTACATTGGAGGGGAGGTGTTTGCAGAGTGTCTGAGTGACAGCGCTATCTTTGTTCAGAGCCCCAACTGCAACCAGCGATACGGCTGGCATCCTGCCACAGTCTGCAAGATACCTCCAGGTACACACACACACACACACACCCACACACCCACCAGTGTTAATTTTGTCAACGAATTTGATGACGAAATATCTTCGTCAACGAAGCTTTTTCCCGCGACGACAACGAGACGTGACGTCACGTTATTGAACACCATGTGACGCCAACGTCACTAAATTATTAATTAAATATCGTTGACCACAACTGAGGACACAAAAATGTAGTTTACAAAAACCATGACGAATTCTCTCTTTAATTTATGTTGACTAAAACAAGATGAGACAAAATAATTATAACTTTTAGAATAATTCACGTTATTATTTCAGCATTTCCCATTTCCGTTTCCGGGTTAAGCGTTTATGGCTAAAAGCCAAGCTACATACGTGAGGCTAAAAACCGCGTCCCAGGTCTCTGGTGACTACAGCTTATACCAATAACCATGAACGGAATCTGCTACTCTCTCAACACTCCTGCGGCAGCCGAACAGAACATAGCATTTAAGACGACAGAGGCTGAGAGGATGGCTAGGCTAATAGCCTGGGAGTCGGGACCTATATCCCAGACACAGACTTGCTCTCTTTCATCTGTGTACACTCACTACTATCAACATTACACATGGATACAACAAGGACAAGACCACGTTCACTTAAAAAGGTATGAAAAGAAAAGAAACAGATGAGTACTAACACTGAAATTGACCCTGCTATAAGTTATGAATCCCTTTAGCGCTTGAAGTGCACTAAAACGTCGTAATTACTTAACATTTTTCATATAATGTTGGGTACATGCTCAGTAGAGTTAGAACGCTCCCAGTCTTAGGGGCTGTGATATTTTGTTACCACACTTTATGCACATAGAAGTGCAGTGGCAGGTTCGCTAAGCTAATGTTGTTAGCCAAATGCTCTGATGGGGGCTGCCATTTTAAGTTTAAAGTGTCGTCAGCGATCTACGGTACGACTCGAGGGACAAAAGGGAATGTGTGTGTGAAATTTGTACAGTAGGTCCCAGTGAGAATTGCAATCAGTGTGTACTGTGTATTTACACTATCCTAATGTCCCTTTGTTGGTTAAAAAAAAAATAAGCAATTTAAATCAGAATATGTTCCATTCCATGTCTGACTATTTCTGAATCTATTGGCCATTTCAAGGAATGTTTGGTTACTATTGGGCTTCTAGCCTTCTACTGAACTTATTGTGAATCAGCTGATAGGGGTTTGGCTAGATTATACTTAATAAATAGAATTGCATTATTTACAATATAAAAATATAAAATGCCTTTTTTTCATTAGCGAAAACTAGACAAATCATCAGTTTTCTGCGACTAAATCTAGACAAAAACTAAAAAGACAAAATCGAGACTAACACTGACTAAGACTAAAATGCTCAAGTTCAAGTTTCTTTAATAGTTGTCATACAGAAGTACAGAATACTTCTATACAAAATGCTTCTTACTGTTACGCTCCAGAGACTGTGCTAGACAAGATAAGTATGAAATAAAATAGTATAGCATGTAAAAATAGAAGTAAAAATAGAAGTCACAGTGTTCAGTATATACATATGTACAATGTTCGATGCAGAATAGAAGTAACTGAGTTACCATACAATATACTATGCAATATACTAATATACAATACTATATAGTGCAAAGCAGAAATGGGATGAGGTACAATTTAGGTACAATTTACAGTAAGGTGTACTGAGGTATGGGTTGTAGTGCAAATCCTTTACCAATAAATATAAAGTGTGTTTAGGTGTTCTAAAGTGTGGAGAGTGGGTGCTGCAGTGTTTGTTTAAAGTGAGTGTGTGCGTGTGGATGTGTGTGCTGTGTGCATTTGATGGTTGTTGCATAGTTAGAGCTGCCGCGATTACCGCATTACCGCGGTATCGCTGTTACATCACGGCCACCGCAGAGTAGGCTGAATACCGCGTCACCGCTGTTTTTTATAATAATAATAAATTACCCTCCTCTCGTTGGGCTTGCGGCTCTGCAGATATACCCTACTCCTCTATCGAGGTTCCAAGCGACCCTATTGGGTACCAGAAAAGTCACGTGAAACATTGCAGACCACTGATTGGTCAGAAGAGAGACGCGTCACACGTTGTAGCGTCATGCAGTGTGTTACCACCAATCGGCAAGCGCGTATTAGTTTTTTACGTCCTGAATGTCAGCTCATCATAACACGGCTAATAACGTTAGCTTTAACTCTCCGCCGGAGTGGACTACCATCGCGCCTCAGGAGTACTAAACGAGACATAATGATTTTACTGTCTGCAACAAATGTTATAATAAAAGCCCTTCGTTCTATACACTTGTCTGATTGAAGACTTTATTAACAGACCGCAGAATGGGACAACTCAGCACGCTCTGAGCAAAGAAAGGAACTGAGATATGAATAGAGTATTGCTTGCTATGGTCCGGTAAATACGCTGATGTTATTGAACGTATAACTATATAATGTCAATGCCACAAAACGAATGCCTTTATTATAAAGTAGTAACTTTATAGTAATAATAATAAGAAAGGGTCGGGGGGGTTAGGGGTAACCACCCCTGCCCGCGACACCGAGTGAACTGCGCACGACCAGAGGGGAAACTTCGAATCCGTGTTTCACTTTCAATAACTAATGCGTGCTTGCCGAATCCCAAACAATATTCATGCTGCAAAGTCATCCTCTAAAGATAGAAATTTAGACTAGAGGCAGGCTATATGCTATAAAGAGTAGACTACTACTACTAAAAAAAAAAATGCATTCAAACTTTTTTTTTAAATTTTTTGTGTGCGTGTGGTAATAACCGCGGCGGTAGGAAATATTTTGCAAATTTGTGCGGTAAGGAAATAATCAATACCGCGGCAGCTCTATGCATAGTGTTATTGTTCGTTGAGCAGCCTGATGGCCTGGGGATAGAAGCTTCTTCTGAGTCTTTCTGTGCTCGCCTTAAGACCCCGGTATCGTTTGCCTGACAGCAGCAGTTCAAAGAGGCAGTTGTTTGGGTGGCTGGAGTCCTTGATGATTCTCTTAGCCTTACCCCTGCACTGCTTGTTGTAAATGTTCTGGAGAGTGGGAAGCCCCCCTCCAATTGTGCGTTTGGCTGAACGTGCCACTCTCTGTAGTCTGCTACGGTCTTGTGCGGTGCTATTCCCAAACCAGGAGGTGATATTGCCAGTCAGGATGCTCTCTATTGTACATGAGTAGAAGTTCTTAAGGATCTTCTGACTGACTTGGAACTTCCTTAGGCGCCTGAGGAAGTAGAGGCGTTGTCGTGCCTTCTTCACAACACTGTCAGACATTTAGTTGACTAAAACTGACTAAACGAAAAATAAATGCAGATGACTAAATATGATTAAAACGAAAAAGGAGCACTTGACACATGACTAAGACTAAAACTAAAATGAAAATAGCTGCCAAAATTAACACTGACACACACACAGTCTGCAAGATAAACTATAGGTCTCTGCCATTTTTCATCAGATTGCAACGCAGTTTTTTTGCTAGACGTTCACAGAAAGGTAGAGAAACTAACTGCATTCTAATTGATGGCAATAACGTTCAGGTTTGTTCCACCCGTGAGATATGATCCCGAAAATAAAAACTGAAAAAGAAGTCTGATGACAGGGGCTGGCGTGAGCTGGGAAGTGTAGTTTTTTCTTTTTTTATTCGAAAGCCCATCAAAAGCCCTGGGTCTCTTCTCTCAGAAGACTACACTCAAGTTAGGTTGCGCCAAATCCTCGCGTCAATCCTCGCCTTTTCCCGACTCGATGGCCTGAGATTTCTATAACTCATATTTCACTAATAACACTTAAAACCATTGGTAAACAAACATAGTGCTGCAAATATACACCTTGACTGCTGTTCTGACAGGGTTGCGTCAATACTTTTACCAACGGATTTCCAGTTCCGCGTGCACGTTCTGCGATCTGATTGGCGCACATGTCACATGACCAGAAACGTCAGTGGCCAATCAGATCGCAGATCACGAACGCGGAACTGGAAATCCGTTGGTAAAAATAATAGACGCGACAGGGTTAGGGTATTTAGTCTTGGCTACATACATTTTTATTTTTTTTAATTTAAAAAATGTATTAATACATTCTGTAGAGATGGATTTATGGCGTGATGTTATTCTCGTACCGGTATCGGACTTAAGAGGTTAATATTGTAACCAAACAAACCTTATTTAACAGGAGTTTGCTTCCTTATTTTCCCCAATAAGATAAGATATTCCTTTATTGATCCCCTTGGTGATGATGGTGATGGTGATGATGGTGGTGATGGTGATGGTGATGATGGTGATGGTGATGGTGCGTCTCTCTCTCCAGGCTGTAACCTGAAGATCTTCAACAACCAGGAGTTCGCTGCCCTGCTGGCCCAGTCGGTGAACCAGGGCTTCGAGGCCGTCTACCAGCTCACCAGGATGTGCACGATCAGGATGAGCTTCGTCAAGGGCTGGGGGGCGGAGTACAGGTACATCAGAGGGCTGGGGGGCGGAGTACAGGTACATCAGAGGGCTGGGGGGCGGAGTACAGGTACATCAGAGGGCTGGGGGGCGGAGTACAGGTACATCAGAGGGCTGGGGGGCGGAGTACAGGTACATCAGAGGGCTGGGGGGCGGAGTACAGGTACATCAGAGGGCTGGGGGGCGGAGTACAGGTACATCAGAGGGCTGGGGGGCGGAGTACAGGTACATCAGAGGGCTGGGGGGCGGAGTACAGGTACATCAGAGCACCCTGACTCAGGGGCTGGGGGGCGGAGTACAGGTACATCAGAGCACCCTCACTCAGGGGCTGGGGGGCGGAGTACAGGTACATCAGAGCACCCTCACTCAGGGGCTGGGGGGCGGAGTACAGGTACATCAGAGCACCCTCACTCAGGGGCTGGGGGGCGGAGTACAGGTACATCAGAGCACCCTGACTCAAGGTCCTTGTGTGAATGTGATGGGGGGGGTCTGGGTCTGTGTACTTAATAAGTTTTGACGGAGAAACAGAAAATGTATTTTCTCTTGAGATTTTGGAAGCAGACTCGTCACAAAAGGCTCAGAAGGCAGATGGGAGAGTATCGCTTTCAATTAGTTTCTTTTTCAATTGGAACCTAATGTTATTGTGCAGAAACGATGCTAACACACCCGACCAACGGTTACATCAGCCCGGTCACAAATGTCTTATCCAAGGGGGAGACATTTAAAAAGGCCACATTGTATAATTTAGTTGGTCATAAAGGCGTAGTTATTTTGGACCACCTAAGTTAAAGAGGCACTAAAAGACCCTCCTCTGTGTTTGTTTCCCTACAGACGGCAGACGGTGACCAGCACACCTTGTTGGATCGAGCTGCACCTCAATGGCCCCCTCCAGTGGCTGGACAAGGTACTGACCCAAATGGGCTCCCCCTCGGTCCGTTGCTCCAGCATGTCCTAAGCCGGACCCTCCACCACCACCCCCCCCCCCCCCCCCCCCCGCCTGGCGCCACGTTGACATCGGACTGTGGACGCTCTTTCAACGTTACACAAGCGGTAGACCGACGTGTCTAAAAGGACGAGACCTCCGACGCAAAAAAAACGTCAGATTTACAACTCACTCTGTGTCGAGACGAACCACCGCCATTGTGTCCCCCCCGCGGGGACGAGAGAGGCCATTGTGTCCCCCCGCGGGACGAGAGCGGCCATTGTGTCCCCCCCGCGGGGACGAGAGCGGCCATTGTGTCCCCCCCGCGGGGACGAGAGCGGCCATTGTGTCCCCCCGCGGGGACGAGAGCGGCCATTGTGTCCCCGCGGGCACGAGACCACGATACAAACCTCTCCCGTTTGACTTTCACTGTAAGGTTTCTTTTTAACTCGACATCCCGGACGGGCCGGACCGACACCGCCGCGCGACATCGACTCACGCCCCACCGCTTGGACCAGACGACAGTGGCGCCATTCCCAACAAAATAAAAGGAGGGCGACCGACGTCGGGACGTCCGTAGTCTTTTGGTGCCGCTTTGCTGGACCGTGGAGAATTGACCTTCACCTCCAACACTTTGACCGATCATCAGGGGGTTCTCCCCACCAGTGCTGAGACACGATGTCCTCAACATGACGCAGCCGGGAGCGGAGCAACATTGGCGTCCACAGTGTGACCGTAGGATCCGACTGATCAGACCAACATTGATTGAATTTGGACCAATATCTGACCAATCGACCCTTGACCTACCTTCAGTCTCCGATCAAAAGGGGTGACCATTGGTGGTACTTTTTTTTTTTTTTTTTTTATCTTTCACCCGTCTCTCTCTTTATATCCTTCATAGTGCATAATGATGCCCACATACCCCCCTCTACACGTTCACTGTGGACGTAATGCACTTGCGAACACACACACGCATGCACACTTGCACACACACACAACTTTGCTGTTCCTTCATCCTTTTCTTTGCCTTCGCAATACCCTATTTCCTCTGTGCGCTAGATGCTGATTGGTCTTAAAAGTCACCCACGGAGGCAATCGTGATTGGTCAGCTATCGGGGGTGGGGTGGGTGGGGGGTGGGGGTGTTCTATTCAGGAAGTGTGCGTCAGTTTTTTCCAAAATGGGGATGAGCATCTTGCCCTCATCCTTCTGTGAGGGGTGTTATGCAAAGTGTGCCCGACGCCATCTTGTTGCACCGCTAGCTAGCTTATTCTGAAACGGATTTGGGAATAAACTAAAGAAAATTGGCTATTCTTCTCACACTGAGCACCTTAATCAGAAAACACCATGAACTTAAAACCATAAACACATTTCTAGACGTGAGGAATGTTGAGAGCTAGCTACATTAACTGTTGCAGATTTTGTCACTCTTGTTTTTTATTTTTGTGGCGCACCCCAATGCACCACAATGTCTCTATCGCTCTCTCTGTCTCTCTCTCTCTCTCATATGTATTTTTATCATTATTTCCGATGTGTACCAGAGGGAGACGATCACAGAACTTGTAAGGACTCGTACATTAAACCCCCCCCCCCAAATATTAACGTCGCCCCCCTGCTGTTCATCAAATGAAAGGCGAGCCGAAGTGTCACACACGGAGACGGAAGCGATACCGTAGAAGTCTCTCTTTTTTTCATCCTCACTGTGCTCCAGCTCCACCTCAGAGAGGTTCTGTTTGGGGGGAACAAGCGGCACTATTAATGCAGGATAAATGCAAAATGGAGACCTATATCATGGCTGTATGTAGCCCCACAGATTCCCCGCCCCTGTTTTGCTATGAGCAAGTTGCCTTTGATGTGATATAGAGAGAGTGAGACGTGTGTCAAAATGTACAGATGAGAATGTTGAAAATACTGAAGGAAATCAAGCAAAAAAAAATATATATCATAGTTTCTTAATATTCAATGAAATGTTTTTTTTCTTCTTCTTCTCAAGACATGCATTGGACCATTGATACCGTTCATTTAATTCCTACGAGACTCGACTGTGTCAAAACTGGCAATTGGTCCCTAAATCAGTATTTTACAGTCTAAAACGTTCAGAACTCCCCCCAAGTATTTAAGCTTTAAGTATTTTGACAAAGCTAGGTTATCCTACACAGTTATTATTTTCCTTAAACCTTCTTTTAGCGACTTTGTTTTTGTATTTCTCATGTATTTTTCTATATATAAATATATTTAAATCTTCAAAGCTTTCTTCCTTTTTATTAGAATTGGATATTTTTTTAGACCACGACCCTCTTTTTAAAAAGAAAAAAACAATCATGGCTTGATGGCGAGTTGATGAGCATTGTAGCGTAGCAAGTGACATCCTTCACCTGTATTTACCCTTAAAAAACCCTTAACCGTGAGGCCAAGCCTCTAATGACCTGTCTCAAGCCCCGCCCTGTTTTATTGATCCTCGAATCACAGCTGTTGCTTCACTCAGGGAATTACTCACAAGTACTCCGGGAAGCGACAGTTGTGATTGGCGGTTTGAGATGGGTCAATATTATTTTTCCTATTCAGCTTATCTATTCTGAGTATTTTGAGTAACAGTGAGTGCCTTTACATGTACAATGTATTCTGAATGATATCTCATATCCCAGTCTTATTCGGGATAAGATGCTTATATGCATCTTAAAGGTGCATGAAGTGGTATATTGTTGTTCAAATAAGTGTTAAATAGCTCTACTGTTTGGTCAGCAACATGGGTCTCTCAGTCCCGCCACTCTGCAGTAAACGGAATATACATGTTCTGATATCCCGTTCTCACTTTATCCAATCGTGAGAGAGAACCCTAGACACTTTTACTTATTGCTGGCAGATTATTTTACTTGTTTCAAGCACATAATTTGCTTAAAACTAGTTTTTATTTCTTATTTTTGTCAGACAATTTTTGCAGTGTGGAGTTCTCTCTCCTGAGTTGGATAAAGTGGGAACGGGATGCCAGGAAATATATTTTGTGTTTTACTGCAGAGCAGGAGGGACTGGGAGACCCGTGCTACTGACCAGACACTCTATATCAGTGATGGCTGTCGTAGAGCTATTATTGTAACGAAGAAAACAAAACCACTTTTACAACACCTTTTTTAATTCCCCGCTCACAGAAATCACCGTACACATGTAATATTCTGAATATTGCCATGGAAACGGGAGCGTGTGAAGACTTCAGACAAATCAGTTTGTCCCCAGTGTATTCACCTTACTTCTCATTATTAGGACGACACCTTATCTGGCTTTATATGTAAATGAAATAAATGTATATGCGCCGTCTCAAAAAGCACTGAATTACTTAACCCCCGAAACCGAATGCATGTAAACGCACTCACTAAACGTTTAAGCCGTCAAAGTGTTCTGGCTCCAGTCGTTGCGACGCCACCTCCTCATGGTTCCAAAGAAAAGGCCTTGCTGTCCTCGGCAGCAAGGTCCCCCGTCGAGAAGCTCACGTGAGGCTGCTGTCCGGTGGAAACCGTGTGTTTTCACTCTGCATCGGAGGCCCCGGTTGGTCCTTAACGGTTTACATGGGAAGTTGAATGACCACCAGGGGGCGCCCGTAAAAACGAGTTGGGATTTTTTTTTTTTTATTAAAGATGCAAGGTTTTCATCTCACAGCAGTGCCAATATTCATTTAAATGTTTTAATGTTTCATACCAGACCAGTTGGCGTAATGCAAGAACTTTGACTTTAAAAGGTTGATATGTTTTTTTTTTTTCTTATGTTTCTTCTTCTTGGAACTATTTGACCTATTTGTTTATCATTGGACCTTCTCTGAGGAACTCTTGAGCCCCTGCTGATGGAAGTGTTTTGATTGTATGGCTCTGTGGTTTCAGACTGATGTGTGTTTTTAACTTCACTGCTCGTTCCAGAAACTGTTCTGCAGAAACCGTTCCATGTGCAGTTCTGCTTTCTGTACTCGTCACGGTCGATCGCTGACATCTAAGGCTGAGACCACTTATCGATTTATCGATAACTGCCTGAAATCGATAAGTGGCATCACTTATTTTTTTGCATGTGTTAAAAAAAAATATATATATATATATATATATATATATAAAAAGTTTTAAATACTTTTTTCTTAAAAAAGAAAAAAAAATTAATGTTAGTTGGTGTGTGTCGTGGGCCAGCGTCGCAAAAACTACAGTGAGTGCACGTGACGCACACAAACTAACATTAAATAATGTATTTAACTACTTTATTTTATTATATATTTTTTTTACATATGCAAAACAATAACAAAGAAATCTTTATTTATCGATAATTTTGTCCCGATTTATCGATTCTTCCAAATGGCATATCGTCTCAGCCTTACTGACGTCATCTCCCTCGTGTGAAACGTGTTTCTCCAACGGCCCTCGGGGCACCGAGTCAACCTGCCGACGACGTGTTCCGTCGAGTCACCAGCGCCAATAATCAATAATCAGTCTGTCGGAGATGCAAGGTTTCCACCATGTCGATGCCGAGTGTGTTTACGTGAGCATTAGTATTCTGGACACTAGCTAACGTCCCGGTTGTGGTCTTGGGTCTTAACCCTTTCACTACCACACTACGGAAGGTTAACCCTTTCACTACCACACTACAGAAGGTTAACCCTTTCACTGTGTCAATACAGAAGGTTAACCCTTTCACAACCACACTATACAGACGGTTAACACTAGGCGGTCTCTAGTGTGGTAGGGAAAGGTTAACCTTCTGTATTGTGGTAGTGAAAGGGTTAAGGTATCGCATGCATTTTTATATCCTGATTCTTACCTATATGCCTGTGTGTGTATATATATATATGAGTAAACAGAATATTGCTATGAGCGTTGCCATGCAAAAGGAACTCCCCTCTATAACCATGAAAGCCACCGGTAAAAGGGATAGCTCTTCATCACAAAGTGTTCACATGCCCCAGTATCATATTTAATATCCGAGTGTCCCTGCGATCGTATTCTGGTTCCTCATATTATCTGGATACGATCTTACCGGGAGTCTGGTCGTCTTAACGTGTGACACCTCATAAGCGCAATACTTCCTAATTCCTCCTGATGTTAATGTTCACATAAACACACAGAGTCATGGTCAACTACTGGTTCTTGATGAACAGACGACCTGCTCGAGGAAGCGGTTTCTGTCTTAAACAACGTGTTCATTCCAAAACCATGAAGAAATGTAATCGATGGCTGTGACCCCCCCCCCCCCCGTCTGTCTGTCTGTCTGTCGTTCCGTCTGCCGGTTAATTTCAGACTTCACACTATTATCTACGTTTGTCTGTATGTCTTCATCCCATTCTGGCTGTGTCCCGTTTTGCACTTCTTCTAAAAGAAAATGATCTTGGGGGGAAAACGTTTTTTTATTTTTCATCACGCCTTCAGGAAGTGTGTGTTAAGACCTAAGTTAAGATAAGTGACACGTCTGTAGTGCAGAGCGAGCACGTGACTCGAAACCTCTTAAGACGCGCTTCGTGGCTCTGAAGGCATAAGGTAACACAGACACGCTTCCTAGAAGTTCTTTCTTTTTGCACTTGTTGTCAAAGTCTCCCCATCCCATCATTTGTTTGTTGTCATGGCTACTAATAGGTCCATCATTCCGGCGTGTGGCGTCTCTCTGGGACCCTCCTGCTTCCAAGCTTTGTCGTTTCATTCACAACACGCTTCCGTTTGCTCGGTTGAGCTGATCATATTCAAGGTGTCTTCCTGTAGGCAGTGTGGCTTTTCCCCCCACAAGGTTCTTTTTTGGTTTTTAATCGATGATGATAAATCACACATTCTGTACAGCTTAGCATGATATTTAATAGCCTGATTGATTTGATTGTATTTATTTGATTGCTCAAAACAATCCCCAAATTGCAATTTCCACTGAAATATTGCCCCGTTTGTGTGTGTGTGTGTGTGTCATGATCTTAACCCTTTCACTGCCACACCACAGAAGGTTAGCCCTTTACTATCAGTAAAGGGCTAACCTTCTGTATTGTCACAGTGAAAGGGTTAACCGGCTGTTGTGTGGCAGTTAAAGATGTGGAAGATGCGATACCCAGAGTATCGAGTGGACCAGACATGCATTGCATATCGTCCGTGTTCTTGCATGAGCCTGGTATCTACAACCCCCCCCCCCCCCCCCCCCCCCCCCGTTTTATTAAATTATAGTTGACATCGTCACCCACTCGCAGAACACGTTTCATGAGTCTAGGACCAAGCCAACCCATTGCAAAGGCATTATTAATCCTTGATTGATTGATTGATTGAAAACTTTATTAACAGATTGCAGAATGGGTACAATACAGTACGGCTCAATACACTTATTGTTAAGGGGATGCAGACCAGAGAAAGACTTTCGTCTCGTTTACATCAGGGTCCCCCCATTCTTTTCACTGCCACATTACATAAGGTTAACCCTTTCACTACCACACTACAGTCTGTTAACCGTTTGTAGTGTGGTAGTGAAAGGGTTAACCTTCTGTAGTGTGGCGGTGAAAGAAGGGTTAACCCTTTGTAGTGTGTTAGTGAAAGGGTTAACCGTCTGTAGTGTGGTAGTGAAAGGCTAACCTTCTATAGTGAAAGGGTTAATGGGGATTGCAGGGTTTGACGTTACCAGGTCCACGCAGGGCACCGGCACGTGTTTGTGTGAACCATATATTCTATTTTATTTACAACCTTTTATTATTATTTCTTCTTTTGTTTCTTGACGGAGCATCTTTCTGTGGAGGTGCTCGCATACCTTTAGACCAAACCAGCCGTTAGGATTTCGCTCAACTTATGATGATGACGATGATGATGATGATGATGATAAGCTTTCCAAGTGTGTTGCATATATAAACTTCGTACAGTGTACACTAATAAAGCTGTTTTAATTCAATTGAATACCGTTTCTGTGTGTGTGTGTGTACATCGCACGTGCATGTAATTGTATTTTGACTTTGTTGCTGTCCTGCAAAAACATTTTTAATTATCAAATAAAAAAAATTATGATTGACCGCTGACGGTAATCCCCTACATGTAGGGGATTCAAGCCAAACTCTGGGTAGGAGATTCAAGTCAAACTGCATGTAGGGGATTCAAGTCAAACTGCATGTAGGGGATTCAAGTCAAACTGTAGGGGATTCAAGTCAAACTGCATGTAGGGGATTCAAGTCAAACTGCATGTAGGGGATTCAAGTCAAACTGCATGTAGGGGATTCAAGTCAAACTGCATGTAGGGGATTCAAGTCAAACTGTAGGGGATTCAAGCCAAACTGTAGGGGATTCAAGTCAAACTGCATGTAGGGGATTCAAGACTGGCAGTTTTGACAGTGGCGATTTTAGGAATTTTTAAACAAGGGGGCACAGGGGGGGGGGGGGGGGCATGAGCTAGTATTGTGGGGCACCAAAAAAAACGGAAGTAAAAATATTGTTTTCACATGCATTTTTTTTTTTTTGCTACGCATGACCGGTAAGTATAAAGGAAGTTGGATTTATCTACACAGGTAGCCTAAGTGTAGCAGGTAAGGTATAAAGGTAAGTATATTAGGTTACATTATTTTACCAATAGCAGATCAGACAACTCTTCAGCCATTGTGGTTCATAGAAAATATTTTATTGGCACCACTGCTGTACAAGTCTCTTTTTTTCACATGAAAGACACAACAACACAATAATAATAATAATAATACATAAGACATCACAGGACAGAAACCTATTGCAATAATGACAAGACAATAGAGATAGAATAAATACAATTAAAACAGAAATAAAAATGTAATTATATTGATAGACATTACAAAAGAGATTCCTAATTACAACAATAATTGTTCACCCAAGGGCTGTCTACTATTAACAAACCTAAAACATGTTAGCCATTGTAGGTCATTCACCAGGTCAGAGCGAAATAGTAAATTATAGGCACAACTCTCAATATCCGTAACGGATCTATTGTTCTAAGAATAACATTAGTCTAAGAGCCCAATAGCCAGCAAGGCCACTGGACTGGAGACCAGAAGCAGAGCAGCCATTGTAGTGCTGTACAATTATTTAAAAGTGTTTTATCACTCAATAAATTCAATTAATAATAAACTAAATTAATTGTATCACTATCAAGTTGCCCCATGGCATGAAATTATTCATTCATATTAATTGAAGTATTTGCATGTGAGTGGTACATGCATCGTTTCAAATATTGTATTGCCACCAGTGCTGTGCTTATTTACATTTATACAACTGGTTACAAATCAAAGTATTTTAAACAAGTGTTTTCTCACTCAATTATCAAGTTGCCCCATGCATGACATGAAAGGGATTCAAGTATTTGCATGAATGCAAGGTACATACATAATATTTCTCCACTGCTGTCAGACAACTATTTACTTCTCCAAGTATTAACATAAATGACCACTCATTAGCAGATCAGACTTTTCTCTTGTAGTACTTTTACCACTGGATGGCACTATCACTAAATACCACCTCTGGTTGTAAATGCTGTATGGTGCAACAAGCTCTGGTAAATATACAACAGGTTATGGGCCCAGATCGACGCTAAGAAGCTACACAGAGTTTTGTGTGAGATGAACAGTAATGTGGGATTTCACAATGGATGACAAGCTGTTTATTGACCGGCTGAGCGGACCAGAGAACTGGGCAACTGGAAGTTTCAGATGGAGCACTTGCTAAAAGCTAAAGGACTATGGGGTAATATGCTAATGGCGACAGATACATTAGCTGCAGGTGCTAATTCTCAAGCACGGGCTGAGTTTGATAAATGGAGAGATATATACAATATACAGTAAATAAATACAGTAAAAATATACGGAGGTCTACAGTAGGTGTAATATTGCACAGTGCGGTTTCAAAACTAAGAGTCCAGGAAGATGGTAACTGTCACTCTATGCCCAGTGATGCAGTGAGGCACAGTGATGCATTGTATATTCTGATGGCTGTCGGAATGAAGGACTTCCTGTGCCGTTCAGTGCTGCATTTAGGTAGTGTGAGCCTGGCACTGAACATGCTCCTCCTGTCAGCCAAGTCTGTGTATAGTGGGTGGGAGGGGTTTTCCCTGATGGCCTGGCACTTAGCAGGGCTCCTCCTCTCCGCCACCCTCGCTAGGGAGTCCAGCTCCACCCGAACCACGCTACAGGCCTTCCTGACCAGCTTATCCAGCCTGTTTGTGTCCCCTGCTCTGTAACTAACAAGCATTATGCATTATTATTAATTTGAGGCATATATACATATCTTCTGTATATTGCTATACAGGCATGTATAGCAACCTATAATTGACTCTTTGATGTCCGGCTCTGACCTTTTTTGATTGATTGATTGAAAACTGTATTAACAGATTGCAGAATGAGTACAATACAGTACGGCTCAATACACACAATTGTTAAGGGGATGCAGACCAGAGAAAGACTTTCGTCTTGTTTACATCAGGGTCCCCCATTTTCAATTCATCATAACATATATGACATACACAACATACAGATAGACAGTACTGCTACATTTATGACATACCAGATTTGCAAATACAGTACTGTTTGTGATACAAAAAGAGTCCAGAAAAGAGAGTATATACATTTGACATAGAAACTGTACATTGGAGGAGGTTGGGTAGGTGGGGTGGGGTTGGGGGGGGGGACTGTACATTGGAGGTGGTTGGGTGGGGTGTGGGGGGGTTGGGTAGGAGGGGTGGGTGGGGGACACTGCAACTGTACAAGCAAAACTGTACATTGGAATATTGACAACCATACTTGGTCATTTACTGTACATTGGAGGGGGTTGGGTTAGGACATTTACAGGGGCCAGTTTCGAATTGCAGTCTCCCGTAGGTGTTCTTTGAGAGTGATTTTGAAAGTGGATAGTGATTCACAATCCTTTACAGCTTTGGGTAGGGCGTTCCACATTGATGTGGCATAATTGCGAAACGTGTTTAGTCGAATCTGGGTTTAACATGATTTGTGGAGCTCCCTCTGGTGTTGTGATCGTGGTATTCACTGACCTTTGGGAAGTATTTTGACATGTACATGGGTACCTTGGTCGTGTAGTGTATCTTGTAGACCAGGCCCATTGCAAGTTGCTGTACTGTCGTCTACTACTCTAAGCCATCCTAGGTTGTCAAAGTGGGCAGGGGTGAGGTGGGTTCTAGGAGTAAGGTCAAGCAGTAGTCTGACCAGTTTGTTTTGAGATGTTTGTAATTTTGTTTTTAGCGCCTTTGAGGTGCTTTGGTACCATGAGGTGCAAGCATAGTCGTAGTACCCTTGAATGAGTGCTCCTGCCAGAGTTTTCAGGGTATTCTTGTTTACCAGTGAGGAGATCCGGTACAAGAATCGAGTTCGTTGGTTGACTTTTTTTATTACATTGGATGCCATTTTGTCACAGGAAAGATTTGCCTCTAGGATGGAACCCAGGTAGGTAATTTCTTCTTTCCTTGTGACAATATTGTCACCCACTGTAACTGAGAAGCCGTCGGTCTTGCTGAGTTTGTTATTTGAACCGAAGAGAATGGACTGTTTTGCCCAGGTGTAATGATAGTTTGTTATCAGCGAGCCATATGCAGATTTTGCCTAGTTCCGAGCTGAGTTTTTTTTTCAACCTGTAACTTGTTCTTGTCAGAGACCAGCAGGGCTGAGTCGTCCGCAAACAGGAACAAGTTGCAGTCACAAGCTGATGACATGTCATTTGCATAAATTAGGAACAGTAGCGGTCCTAGTATGCTTCCTTGTGGAACACCACAGCTCACTGTGAGGGGGGGGGGGGATAGAGTACCGTTTACCTCCACCATCTGTTCTCTCCCCTCCAGGTAGGATTGCATCCAGCTCACTGATAGACTATCAAAACCAATTGCTTTTAGCTTGTCAATCAGAATGGTGTGATTGACAGTGTCGAAGGCCTTTTGTAGGTCCAGCATGACCACGCCGCAGTATTTGCCCGCGTCCACCTCTTGTTTGATGTGGTCGTTTAAATAGAGAAGGCATGTGTCAGTGGAGTGGGATGTTCTGAAGCCAGATTGGAATTCGTACATTAGATTTTTTTCCGCAAGGTACTTTTCGATCTGTTCGTATACAATTTTTTCCATGACTTTCGAGATGGAGGTAAGGATAGAAACAGGGCGGTAGTTGCCTGGGTCTAATTTACTGCCCTTTTTGTGCAGGGGTGTTACTCTCGCAATTTTGAAGTCCTTGGGGACGTGTCCCTGTTTTATGGAGAGGTTTATTATGTGTGTGATGACTGGGGTGATGGCGGCTGCTGAGTCTCTGAGGAATTTGGAGGGGATGTTGTCATGGCCAGTGGCCAGTTGGAGGGTGCTCAGTTTTTCTTGAGTACCTCATCTGTTGTTACCATTTCCAGTTTGAAGTCGTCTTTGTGGACCCCTAGGTTCTTGTAGTATGCTACTATGTGTTCTACCCCATAATGCCCTGAGTGGGAGGGTAGTTTGTTTACCAGTGTTGTGGCTATGTTTGTGAAGAAAGTGTTTAAGTAATTGGCTACATCCAGCTTGTCTGTGATGAGCGTGTTGTCCGTCTTTATGTTTATGTTTGAGAATCTGGTTTTAAGTTTTTTACTGCAGCCTAGTTGATTGATTTCCAAAGTTCACGTGGTTTGTTTTTGTTTTCCTCAGTTTTGTCATTGATGACATTTTTGTTTGCTGTTTTGATCATGGAGTTTACGTCATTTCTTAGTCTGTTTCTTTCCAGTTTGAGTTCAGTCACGTGGGCTTGGAGTTCACTGCTTGTGCTTTTGGTAAGCTTTGACTGACTTTTACGAAACTCAGAGAATTTTTTGTCTCTGGTTTTCATAGCGGTCAGTATTTCAGTGTGCATCCACGGCTCAGCGCGATTTTTTACCCTGGTGGTTCTTAGGGGGGCCATGTTGTTTAGTATTGTTGAAAATTTGGTTTTGAAACCAAGCCATGTTTCTTCAACCAGTGTACCATTGAGTTCATCTGACCAGTCCAGTCTAGTCCAGTCTACATGACATAGATATACAGTAGTTACATTTGTGAAATACAAGATATGCAAATATACAGTACTGTTAAATAGAGATCCCAACAGAAAATATATACATATGAGGGGGAGGAAACTGTACATTATTTCGGAGGGGGTGGGAGGGGGGGTTTAGACATTTACGGGGGCCAGGTGCTCTTTGTCTTTCTTTGAGAGCGGTTTTGAAGGTGGTATTAAATTTTTTTTTTCGGTTGTGGGTAGGGCGTTCCACATTGATGTGGCATAATTGCTAAACGTGTTTAGTCCCTTGTTTGAGCCGAATCTGGGTTGAACATGAAAGCAGTGAGGTAAGTTTGTCTTCTAAGTTTGTCTTCTCAGCGCTGGAGTTGTCTAGGGTTGCTTCTTGAAGCAGTCAAAATGCGCTCCTTGGCTACACCTACAATGGTTGTCAATCATTTCGACATCAGCTGTGACCGGTTCAGAAGAACCCACATTGAACTTGAGAGGTTATGTATCCTTTATTCCTTCCGCGCCGGCAAATTATAGTCCCCTGTGTAACTACTGTAACCAGAGTGCTACGGACTGGTTTAAATTTGCATCAGCTTGCGCCAATATGGGCAGGGGCACAATGGGGGCACATACATTTAGTCATTTAGGGCAAGGGCACGATGGGGGCACATACATTTAGTCATTTAGCTGACGCTTTTATCCAAAGCGACAAGTCATCAGGAAGGGCACAACTCTCTCAGCTGAGTAACAATGTTCATCAAAGTGTTGAGTGTTACAGTGTAGGTTAGTTTATTAGGACGAGTGCATGACGGTAAGGTTAGTTAGGGTTAGATATTTTTATAAAAAATAAATAATAATAATAATATAAAAAAAACAATAATAATAATCTGGGGTGGCACCTCAGGGGCACCTGAGATTTCAGGGGGGGCACGTGCCCCTGGTGCCCCAGTGGTAAAATCGCCACTGACTGCGTGTAGGGGATTCATGCATCTCCAACATAAACACCTATAGGTTGAGAATGTTCCAAGATGCATCAACCTTCCTCTGGGTGTGAGCAACAGACGTACAGCATGGACAGTATTTATTATTCATGACCACGAGATAACGACACCGTCTGATCCGCCCGACAGCAGACGGTCCCCTCGGTGGTCGAAGACGACGCTCTGCACCGAGTCCGTGTGGCCGCCCGACAGACACCACACCTGGGAAGAAGCCAGCTCCAGTAACTTCACCGTGCCGTCGTCACTGGCGACCGCCAGTGCGCCTCCCGACGGACTGAACGCCACGCGGTTGCCGGCGTGCGGCCCCGTATCCACGGTGACCACGGCGGCCGAGTTCTTCCTGACGTCCCACAGCTTGATCACGCCGAAGGAGTCGCACGAGGCCACGGCGCCCCCCAGTGGACTGAAGGCGACGTGGTTGCAGGAGTGCCGGTGGCCGTGGAAGGTCTGGGTGCTCTGGCCCGCCCGGACGTCCCACAGGGCCAGCGTCTTGTCCGCGGAGCAGGTGAGCAGCGTGTTGGAGGAGGGCAGGAAGGTGACGGCGTTGACGGAGTCCGCGTGGCCGCGCAGGGTCCAGCGGCAGCGCTCGCTCTGCAGGTCCCACACCTGGAGGATGATGATAACGGATGTAATTTAGATACTCAGTGAGCTCTCAGGTCCCACACCTGGATGATGATCATAGATTTAATTTAGATACTCAGTGAGCTCTCAGGTCCCACACCTGGATGATGATCATAGATTTAATTTAGATACTCAGTGAGCTCTCAGGTCCAACACCTGGATGATGATAATAATAACAGATTTAATTTAGATACTCAGTGAGCTCTCAGGTCCCACACCTGGATGATGATGATAGATTTCATTTAGATACTCAGTGAGCTCTCAGGTCCCACACCTGGATGATGATGATAACAGATGTAATTTAGATACTCAGTGAGCTCTCAGGTCCCACACCTGGATGATGATGATAACAGATGTAATTTAGATACTCAGTGAGCTCTCAGGTCCCACACCTGGATGACGATGATAATAACAGATTTAATTTATATACTCAGTGTATATTTTATATACTCAAGGTGCTTCACAGCAGAAGGAAAACAAAATAAAAAAATAGAATAAAAAAGGTTTAAAACAAGAAAACATTCAAATGAATAAAAATAAAAAGATAGGAATAGAAAGGTTTAAAGATGTTCAATATTGGCTTTTTTTTTTCGATATCCGATATACCGAGATTGTCCAACTCTTTATTTCCAATACCGATATCTGCAGGGTTTCCCCCCCAAAAAAACGTTATAATTTCAGGTAATTAACATTACATATCTCTTGTTGTGGAATTAACACAACATTATGCACATACTTTTGACAATAAATAAAATAAGAATTTGTTCTTACTTGCTTGCCTGGGTAAATAAAGGTTAACTAAATAAATGTAAAAAAAATATATATATATTTTTAGACCGATACCGATAATTTCCGATATTACATTTTAACACTTTCGCGACCACTGGGACCCGTCTAATATAGTGGTTGAGGACCAGCTTTTGTAAACAAACCGTGTCTTTTTGTAGAGCTAAATCTATACTTTATAGTATTGCCATCTGTCCATTCTCATTGTTAATTGAGTTCATAAACCGTCCCTTCAAAATGGCTTAAAGAAAAAAAAATACATCAATAGGTTGTCATTTTATAGCGCCGTGAATATGAGCATTATAGCGGATTTTGTCTCGTATATTTTCTGGGAGGCTAGTTATAGGGCTAATAGCTGCTAACGTTATATCCAATGGCATTTCCGTTTTACAGATGCTACAGAAATAACTGAAACTGCATATTATCGGGACTGTCCCAAAGCATGTATGCATGAAAGGGGGGGGGGGGGGGGGGGGGGGGGGGCGGGGGACGTTGTTTATTATTATTGATTACCAATAGCAGTGTTCGTCTAACTAGCCACATAGGCCGTTCACCTGGTTGGCTATCAGAACGGTGTCCGATGGGGCTGTAATTTACGTGAAGGGGATCTTACTGTGGTCGGGCCTGATCCCCCCGAGCATTTCCCCGTTATCGATCGCCATCTGGTAGATCGATATGTCCATTGGCTGATGATAAATCCCCTTATTGGTGAAATCTGCTACCCGGAACGTAATCCAAGATACCAGGCTGTAGATCCAGAATTATGCTACTGGAATATCCATTGAAAGAAAGAAAAAGAGGCTGATTCCTTCAGCCACAGGGCACACTGCAGTGGCGCGATGGCGCCCCTAAGAGGATCTGGCCGGTATTGCACCTTCTTGAATTCACAGACTAGGGAATATCTGCAGTGCCGCTCCGCGACCTTGAACCGGTCATTAAAATGGAATAAAAGCAATAACAACTTGCCACGGCTATATACGTGATTCTGTTCACAACGCATGGATTCGAAACCTGTATAAACTCGTGGTCGGGTGGCAATGTGTTAATGCCAATATCGGATATCCCAATTTAAAAAACATAAAAACATTTCAAATGAATCAAATAAAATAAAATAAACAAAAGACAGGAGAACCTTGGCGGTGTTGTCCATGGAGCAGGAGGCCAGGAAGTCTCCGCAGGAGTGGAAGGAGCAGCCCCAGGTGGCGTGGCTGTGGCCGGCCAGCGTCAGGATGCAGCGGCCCCTGGAGAAGTCCCAGATCCTCACCTGGAGAGAACCGGTCAACGTGTCAGTATAGAGGGAGGTTCCATATCGGCTTTTTCACCCATATACCCATATTGTCCAACTCTTAATTCCCGATACCGATATCAACTGATACCGATAATATGCAGGATCCCCCCCCCCAAATAAACGGAATAATTTCAGGTAATTAACATTACATATCTCTTGTCGTGGAATTAACACAACATTATGCATACTTTTGACAATAAATAAAATCTGAATTTTTTTCTTACTTGCTTGCCTGGGTAAGTAAAGGTTAAATAAATGTTTAAAAAAAAATATATATATATATATATTTTTTTTTTCTTTTTTGAAAACAGATACCGATAATTACCGATATTACATTTTAATGCCAATATCGGCTGATAATATCGGACATCCCTAGTATAGAGGAGTTCGTTGGTCCACTTTTGTATATTCAGATATCGGGGAAACAGAATATATATATATTCTTACCATATAATGTAATATATATATATATATATAATGTAATATATATATATATATATATATATATATATATATATATATATATATATATATATATATATATATATATATATATATATATATATATATATATATATATATACATTTATATCATAAATCAAATAAATTGTATCCTGTTAATCTGTAGATCGTTTTCGCCTAAAGGTACATGCCTAAGTAAATGGAAGATTGCTCCACTTCTACAAGGTCAATTTGCATGTTCTTGGTATCTAGGAACATCTAGGGACCTGAGGGTATGTATTTCCAGTGTCATAAATATTGTGTCTGTTACTAGGCTGAGTAAATTGTAATGAATACATTAATTATGATTAATTATGATTTTGATGATGATGATAAACATTTTTTAACATTTTCTGAAAAATGCTCATTGAGCTCATTCACCACCTTATTGAGATCATGTGTACAAAAAATCTAAGCAAATGAACTGCGGGAAGATGATTAAACAGAAGGATTTGTAGATACAGTAATTAATGATAATCGACTTTAATTATGAATTCATATTTGACCTTGAACTTGACCTTGACCTTATTATGGCCAAATCATACATCTATGGATAGGGAAAATGCTCCTCTTTCCAATGGCAGGGTTGAATGGATTTAGTCATTTCTTGCGTTTTTTACGATAATTAGCATTTTCCAATAAATTTGTATTTCCGATAAAACATATAAAACATCGGTAAAAATGAAAATATACACTTTGACTACTGTTTTGATAGGGTTATGGTATTTACTCTTGGCTAAAATGGAAAACATTAAACTCTTAACATCCAAGGGCCCACATGTGGACGATTAGTTGCCGACCTCTAGTGGCTCGGGTGTGCATTTCTTTTAATACAATATATAGGTAGAATTAAAGCCTATTAAAGCCTACCTATTTGTTGCCTGTCGAACCGTTCAGCGGTTCTCGAGTTACATGCCGATATGTGAGGCGTGCCCCAAAGTATGCAAAAGTACACATTACCACCCCCGACTCCCTGGGCTCTAGCACCGTCAATCATTTGGCGATCTCGAAAATCTTTGCACAGGGTTGTAGCCAATGTGTGGCTTTCCAATGATACCCCATGATATGATAATTGGGGATCTAATACGGTCTCTATTGATCGTTTTATGATAAAGGGAAAAAAAGTCCCAGGTTATTTGTAAGGCCTGACAACAGATGTTAAAACATTCCCTGCCATAATTTATATCCATCAATATACCCAGTCTGCCACCACTGTAAGCCTATGGAGATGTTCACCTTCTTTGCATGGCTATAACTTTTAAAATTGTATTGCTAAATTTACATTACTATGGCCCATTCAACATCGATTATCTATCGTTCAGGATGTAGGAACGTTATACTTTTTCATTCATACATTCATACAAAAATACCATCTAGAATATAAGTATGTTTTTATCGTTTTCTGCAGTAATTCCTAGAACGTGAGTTATAGGCCTAAACGCATCGATTGCCGTGTCTTCCCTATACACGCTATATTAAAACATTAAACTGTATATGATCGTATACGTTATGCGTCATCATGCGCGGAGGAAAGGGGGGGGGTCGTTTATAATTCCGTGATAGTCAGTAAATGCTTTATGTAGTATGGGTCAATGGGTGATATATTGATCAGATGGTTTGCAGTGAAATGAATAAACAATTGGGCTGAAAATACCGTTAGCATCCTCTTACCGTGCGTCAAAGAGACTGGCGGTGAAATATCGCAATAAACGCCGAAATCATATCTATTATTACGTTTATAAAGCGATCGATATGTACTAGTCTGTCGGGAGCCTTGCAACAATGTCTGACGGCCGGATGAATTTAATCGACGCACACCTCCCACTTCCTGTTGTTCGAGTGTAACTCGCCCGACCATCCACCAGGCGGCGGTATTGAGCCGTCGTTGTATTGAGCCGTAGGGTCCAGCTGCAGCGTCGGAGGTGTATATATGAATTATGAATGCCATGGCGAAAAAAATTAATATTGATCTCAATATCGCTGTACAGCGTGGTCTGGCGGTCAAAGCATGGCGGGCAATAACGTGTTACAGCGTGGATGGCGGTTGTAGCTAAGGGGCTACACAACCCTGACTGTATTTAGATGTTTAGATTAGACCACTACTAGAATATTAATTAGCCAGACAATATAGGTACACAAAATGGCGGACACTCCATTAACTGCGAGGGGACAGTGATACAAGTTAAACAATCACTTTAATATTAATGCCAAAACATACATAGCATATGAACACAGATCTCCTGTTATTACTTTAATATCAATGCCACAATGTCCGAGGTAACGATAGTTCCTATACTACGGGTACCCGACCGTTGGAGCTCTGAATGGAGTAAGGCGGAGCGAAGCAGCACAGGGAAAAGCAAGATGGTGGATGGAGACGGTAATTCTCTCTGGAGCTCCGACTCCAGAGAACTGAAGACTGGTGGGATAATCCTGTCGTCGCTGGGGAAGAGGGTCTCGTACGGACCGGTCCTTGTATTCCTAGCGCCCGATGGCAGGATTAATAGCTATTAGTCCAAAAGCCTGTTGGCATGGGTGATAGCTAGTTAGCCCCTTTGCTAGGCTAACCCGCATGAAGTCTTCAATAAGTAGTTATATCCAGAACATCGCTGGGTTCAACTATAAGTCTCTCCACGTTACTTCGCTTCCACAAGTCACTATACTGGGCCAATAGTGGCTCGACGATATTATGGTTGTATCTAATTAGCCGCTCGGCTCTCTATAAACGATACGTTGCCTTGCCGTCTGTTTACAACTGCGCCAAACGTTACTTCTCTCTCACTCTGTGTTACCTGTGGACTGAGCCTGTTCACCCACACAGATCAATGCGCTCTCTCTGGGCTTGCCTGGGCATGTTCTGAACATATCTAGAGGGGCGCGCGCTGGCACCTACGGCGTTAAGAATGGGACATATACAAAAGGCGAATGATAAATACTGGCACGTAAAACAGATGACGTGAAGATATATATCTTATATATATAAACAATATATAAGTTATACAAAATAATAAACGCAGACTTTCAGTGTTAATCTGGACCTTCAGAACAGCCACCCCCTAATTAGTCCGAACCTAATTAGCAAATAAATTTGGGCACAGATTAATATCCAGGGTCAAGTCAATTTCTCCATAATGGGCTGTGGGGAGTTGGAAGTAATCTATAAAGTCAGTGGGTTATCGTCGTCGTCAGGGGGGTCAGGGAACGCAGGAAGCTCTATCAACTTAGCTACTGGTCTGGTATAAGTCCGCCCATGGACGATGACTTCTGCCGCTCTGACCTTCCCATCCGAACCATTGATCACTCTGCTCACACGGCCGGCTGGCCACGTAGCTCGGGGTAGTGACTGGTCTATGATCATCACGACGGTCCCCACGGTCAGGTTGTCCCTGTCTTTCACCAATTTCTGACGGGCTTGAAGGGAGGGTAAGTAGTGTGGGAGGAAGCGGGCCCAAAACTGGTCGGCCAGTACTTGGCTGTGTCTCCACATTCTCCGTCCGTTCATCTCGTCCTGTCTGTACACAGTCTGAGGAAGGGCAGGGTCCAGCCGCGCCATCAGGAGGTAGTTTGGGGTGATGGGGTCGATGTCAGCTACGTCGCTTGAAACGTAGCCGAGGGGCTTGGAGTTCAGAACTCCCTCAATCTCGGTGAGGACCGTAGCTAGGACTTCATCGCCCACTGTCTGGGCTCCAAGTACGGTGTACATAGCAGTCTTTATTGATCGGACCTCTCTCTCCCACGTTCCTCCGAAATGGGGAGCATTCGGTGGATTGAACTGGAAGGTGACCTGCGTCGGAGCAAGGCGGGTCTTGAGTTCTTCACCCATGTTCAGGAAGCTCGCTCTCAGTTCCGTGTCTCCTCCTCGGAAATTTGTCCCTTGGTCTGACAATAGCACGGAGGGGGTCCCTCTCCTCGCTTGGAACCTCCGGAATGACATGAGGAACGAGTCTGTACTCATCGACTGGAGGAGCTCAATGTGAACAGCTCGGGTGGTCATGCATTTATACACGATGCCCCACCTCTTCTGTTCCTCTTCCTCTCTTGACGTTGAATGGGCCGAAGCAGTCCACGCCCGTGGAATGGAAGGCCCGCTCGCCGAGTCGGAGACGGCAGGGAGGCAGGTCTGCCATCTTCGGGATAATAGGCTGTGCCCTCCACTTGCGACAGGTCGGGCAAGTTCGTTGGAATCGGCGTACAGCTTCTCTCCCTTGGAGTATCCAGAAGCGCCGTCGGATCTCCGCAAAGACTCGCTCTGCCCCCGCGTGGCACACCACCTCGTCGTATTTCTGAATGATCAGATCTGTTATCCTGTGTCGGCTGCTTAGGACGATGGGATGCTTAACATCCTCGGCCAAGTCCGGGGCCCGTCTCAACCGACCACCCACCCTGATGAGGCCCTGGGCGTCGATTTCTGGGGCTAAGGTGAGGAGTCGACTGTCTGAGGGGACTGGCTTTGCCCTTATCAGACACTCCATTTCCTCTGGGAAAGAGTCTCTCTGCGCCCTCTGCAGCACAAGAAGTTCCGCTTCCTTGTAGGCAGATGCACTGAGGTCTGTGGTGGGGAGGAGCTGCGGGTGGTGCCATAGGAATGTCCTTTTCTGGGCACTCTCCAGAGTTTGACAGTCGTCTAGGTCCGGGCCCGTTGGATCCGGGGCTTGACTCAGCCCGCAGAACATATACCTTTTTATTTCTGACTCGTCTTGGTTCGCCTCCCGCGGTGTGGAGATAGGCCACTTCTCCTCCGGGAGCTTGAGGAACTCTGGGCCATCACTGTATGGGTTAGGACGGGTGAGGTCGGCTAGGGACATCCCCCGTGTGATGACATCCGCCGGGTTCTGCTTGGTGTCAACATATCTCCAACATAAGGGGGGGCAGGTGGCGCACGGAGATTACGTTCGTCACCAACACCGGGAGACACTAGGATTCGCCTGTTCGAATCCAGCTCCCGGCGTTGCTATCAGCTTGGCTGGCCTCTCACACTGATACAATTGGCTGTATCAGGGGGTGGGAAAGCTGAAGGGTGGGTCCTGGGCGTTGTGGACAGCGACCCCTACAGTTCGGTCGGGGCGCCTGCTCAGCGAGGGTTGGAACTGAGGAGAGATAGTGTGGCCTCCCACACGCTACACTCTCCCCGGTGAGAACCTGCGCGGCCAGGTTGGCCTGCCCCAGGCTGCACATGCGTCGGAGGAAAGCATGTGACAGTCTCCGGTCTCCCGGACCAACAGTAGGGGAAAGTATGCAACAACCAGGAAGGGTGGGATGGGAGAAAAATCAGGAAAAAGGAGGGGAAGAAAGATAATAATAAAAAAAAAAAAACATATCTCCAACATTCCGCTCCTACCAGGTCTTGGATTTCAGATACTCGGACTCCTACGAAAACCTTGTACCGACAGGAGGCGGACTGGATCCAGGTGATCACGGTCATGGAGTCTGACCATAGGATGATCTCACGCACCGGTATGGTGAGTTCACTTTGCACCATTTTGGCGAGTTGTGCGCCTACCAAAGCTGCGCAGAGCTCTAGTCGCGGGATCGACTGCTGCTTGCGGGGAGCTATCCTCGATCGGGCCAGGCCGAAGGCTACGTGGACTTCTCCTCCCTCTTCTCGAGCTCTCAGGTAGGCCACTGATCCGTACGCCACTTCAGAGGCGTCGCTGAAGACATGCAGGTCTGTCTGACACTTCTCCAGTCGCACGGTAGGGGGGAAGTAACTCCGCGGGATGGCAACCTCGTGGAGTAAGACAAGTTCATCCTCCCACTCTCTCCATGTGGTGGCTAGGTGCTCGGGTATGGGGTCGTCCCAGCCCTGCTCCTTGGCCCACAGTTCTCTCACCAGCATCTTCGCCCGGGTGGTGTAGGGGAGAATACACCCCATGGGGTCGTACTGGCTGGCGAGTGTTCGGTACACACTCCGCCGAGTGGTCAGTCTAGTCGTGGACGTCTCTTGATCCGTCCTCAGAGGTGTGTGTCGGTAGTGAAGCGAGTCCGTCTTGAAGCGCCAGACGAGGCCCAGAGTCATCTCTTGCGCTTCGCCTGGGGTGTGCGCCATCCAGGTCTCGCTGCTAGCGGCTTTAGTCTCTGGAGGGAGGTGCTGGAGCACTTGAGGGTCGCTACTGGCCCACTGTCGGAGGTCGAATCCACCTTTGGCTAACGAAGCCTGTAGCTTCATTAGGATGCTCTCTGCTTCTTCTGGCGTGGATACGCTCTGTAGGCAGTTGTCCACGTAGAAGCTTCGTTCAACGCTGTGTCGGACATCATCGTCAGCTCCGGGGTCTTCGGCCACGTGCTTCTGTAACGCGAACGTGGCGCAGCACGGGCTGCAGGTGGTGCCGAAGGGGAGTACCTCCCATTGGTATATCGAGGGTTGTTCGTCGTCGAGCCTCTCCCTCCACAGAAACCTCAGTAAAGGCTTGTCTTCTTCCATCAGTCGAACTTGTAGGAACATCCCCTTGATGTCGCCGCTGATGGCCACTTTGTCCTGACGAAAACGTATCAGGACGCCGAGGAGGGAGGGTCCGAGTGTCGGGCCGGGCAGGAGTAGGTTATTCAGATTCTGCTGTCCAATCTGATAACTGCAATTGAACATAATGCGGTTCTTTTTCCGTTGTGGGTGACCTTGTGGTGGGGCACGTACCAGGACTCTGTCGTCCCTTCTGCCTCGTGGTCATCGATTTTCTTTATGTGGCCGGCCGTTACCAGCTTCTCGATCTCGGCGCGATAGATCGTTGCTTGTGGGGGATCCTTGGCGAGACGCCGCTCAGTGCTCTGTAGGTAGTGGTGCGTCGCTCCCTTAGGCACATGCAGAGTGGGCATCCCTTCCCGCCTCAAGAGTGGGGTTGCGTATCTTAGCACTCCGTCGACCTCGACCCTAGTAGTCTTCTGCTCTCCTTGGACCAAACCATCTTGCGTTCGTTCTTGAATGGCAGTGCGTCTAGTGTCCATAGCCTCTCAACATGCTGTAGGAGTGTTGTCTGTGTCGCTCGCCTTGGTGTAAAGGCAGCGTGTGGACGTTGGTCGGCTGGAAGGCCCGGAGAGGGGGCCCTGGAGCGTCCACCCCAGTCGGGTCTTAACCGCGGCTGGGCATCCTCTGGGTCCGATGTGGACCGCATCAGTTGGGACAATGAGGTCCGCGTGGTCGGAGCCAATGAGTAGGGTCGGTGTAGCGCCGCTGATAAGCGGTATGGGCAGTTGGCGTAGGTGGTCGTACTTTTCCCTCAGCTGTGGGATGGGGTAATCGTAGCATGACAAACCTATGTCGTAGCTCGTGAACGCCTTGCTGATGCTGTACCGCTTCTCAGGCTGGTCGAGCGCTGCAATGATGAACGAGACGTTTTCACCTTTGATTGTCTTTAAGTCTCGACGAATGGTACGGAGGGTCATGGTCTCCTCTGGGCCCGCAGGTCCAACTGGGTCGCGGCAGAGGCGAGGAGGAGTGTCTTCTCCGACCCGTCATCGAGGATGGTGTAGGTGTCGAGTACCTTGTCCCCGTGACTGAGGAGTACTCGTACCACCTTGAGGAGCACCCTGGAGCTCCCACTCTTCGCGGGGTCGATGTAGAGTACTTCTGCTCTCGAGTTGCTTTGTGGAGCTGGGTTTCGCTTGTTGCTCTCGTGCAGTGCCTCGAGGTGAGCGCCGTCACACTTGCCACACTTCTTCTTAAGGCGGCATTCTGCTGCCATGTGGCCGCGCGTGCAGCGGAAGCAGCGGCGGTTAGCTTTAATTCACTGACTTACTTCGGCGGTGGTCAGTTTCTTGAATGCGTCGCACTGTGACAGCCAGTGTTCGCTGTCGCAGTATTGACATGCGATCTTCCATTTCTCCTTGGCGGGGGGGTTGTGACTCTTCTGCCGTGACACCGACTCGGCCTGGTGCATCACTGTGATGGGCCTGCTTTGGTCTTTAAACCTCCTCGGTCCCTCTTTAATGTTCGAGCCACCCCATGCGAAGGTGTCAATTCTTAGGCTGCTAACCTCCCTGGCTAGGAAGTCAGCAAGATCCAGCAGTGACTGTTCTGGGCCATTCGGGTCACGGTAGTTTTGTTGCCGCCGAAAGCGTTCTTGGCGGAATGGGGGGAGCTTCTCCAATATGCGCTCCACGTTGGAGTTGGCGTACAACTCGTACATCCCCTTCTCTCGTTGGGACCCGAGCATCCCTACCAGGGACTGTACCTTGACGGATAAGTCGTCCAGGGCTCGGTTGTCTTTAGCCGGGGGGAGACGTTCGATCTCACGTATCTCCTGAATGACATAATCCCACGTACGTCCGTAACGTGCGTCGAGGGCAACCAGGGCGTCAGAATAGGGAGTTTGTGAATTGGAGTATGCCAGCGCTATGTTGTGCGCTCTAGTTACCTTGAGGTGCTTGAGGAGAATGGCATACTTGTATGGCTCGTCCTGTACTCCTGACATGATTGTCTCTAGGCACATACGCAGCTCGGTATACTGCGCTCGGTCTTCTCTTGTGAAGTCTGGGAATGTGTGGGACCCAATGTAGGGTGTCATAGAGGGCTGTGACACTGACACACGTGGGGGGAGAGGCATCCGCGGCGAGTCTCCCTGTGCGTTGGGTCGTTGGTTCGTGCTGGGCGGGAACCAGGGGCTGGGTTGCCAGGTGCTAGTCCTCAGTGCCGTCTGGTGCTCGAACTCCCCACTGGGGCGTGTTGGGGGTTCATGACGCAGCGTGTCGTGACTGAGCCCGGGGCTGCGCTGTGCCTCCTGGTCTGAGATGGAGTAGTGCCGGTGGGCCCTCTGCCCTCCCTCGTCCTCAGTCAGGCTTTGTAGTCGCTCGGCTAGCTGCTCTGCAACGTAAGCAGGTTCTTCCCTGAGGGGGGGTCCCATGTAGCTTCGTCGGGGAGGGGAGGGTGCCCTCGACCCTTGGCGTGATGATCTCCGGGAGCTCCGGGTGGAAGAGTGGGGAGTCATGTTCTGGAGCGCTTGCGCCATTATTTGTGCTTGTAGACGGTCTCGTTTCTGCCTCGCGCTGCGCATTGGCGCGGTCTCGCTCCATGGTTTCTTGAGCCTGGAGGCGCCTCTCTTCCAGTCTGAGATGTATCGTGGCGTCAGCCTGGAGGCGACTCTCTTCCAGTCTGAGATGTTCGCGCTCACTCTCTCGTTGCGCCTGGAGGCGGTCCCTTTCGGCCGAGGCGGTTATCGTGGCGATCATGACTTGCGCTAGCCTCCTATCGGCTCCGCTTGGGGAGGACGCTGATGATGGTGATTTGGAGCCGACTGGGCTTGGCGGTGACCTGGTCTTCTCACGCGCTCCGAGGTCCATTTCGGGGGCGCGGTACTCTTTACTTTCATGCGCTTCGAGGTCCATCTCGGGGGCGCGGTGCTCTGTGGGTATAGTCAAGTCATGCCCCGTTTGTCCCCCCCTGTAAGCTAAGTTAGTTTCACTTAAACTAGCTTGGGTCTCTACATCTAGGGTTGACTTCTCTGTAAGGTTGGGCATGCTTGAGCTACCAATGCTATCCCTGCTTAGCGTCCTCGTGGATAAACTATGAGGTAAATCTACAGCGTAGCCCTCCAAGTAGGGAGGGGGCTGAGAGGGGAGTAAGTAAAGTAGCGGGTGAGGAGGGGGATTGAGAGAAGGGTGGGTTATGGAGTGGATGGCTCACAGATTAGGAGACTAGATTATCCACAAGCAATTCCCAGATGTTATTAAATTGTGAGACTTCGATGTGATCCACGGTTGAGATTGTTTCCTGTGATATGTAATTTGAGAGAAGGCCCAACCATTGCCCAGTATTCAAACTTTTTCTTGTCTTCCAGTTTAAGAGGATAGTTTTCTTGGCAACAGCTAGAGAAACGAGTAGGGGTTTGGTGTTCTGGACTAATAAATGGATAGCAGTAGTATCCCCAAGTAGACAGAGGGAGGGGGAGAGAGGAATACTGCAGCTCATGACCCGGGATAGTGTATTGATGACGGAATTCCAGAAGTCTTGAACAGGTGGGCAGAGCCAGGTGGCATGAAAATAGTTGTCTGGGGTGTTGAGGGTGCAATGGGAGCATACATCTGTGCTTGCAAATCCCATTTGAAACATCCTGTGCTGTGTGATATGTACTCTGTGTAACACCTTATATTGGATTAATTGAAGGTTAGTGTTGTTAGTCATTGTGAATGTGTTGGTGCAAATTTGTTCCCAGGATACGGCATTGGGAGAGAAAGCCAAGTCCTGTTCCCATTTTGTGAAGGGGAGATGGAATGTAGTGTCTGCGCTTGCCAGTATTTTGTATATTTTTGAAAATATTTTCTTCTGTGATGTTATTTTATTCATTGCTAATATAATTGGAGGTGGTTCAAGATCATTCTGTGTAGTGTTAATTTTTTATTTCAAAATTGATTTCAGCTGTAGAAATTGGAAGTGTTGGTCTGTCTCAATGCCATATCCTTCAGTCAAATCTTGATAAGTGATTAGGCTGTTGTCTGTGAAGATGTGGTGAAGATGAGTAATGCCTTTTTGTTTCCAAGCTGGGAAGTATATGGGTGATTTGCCGAGTTGAAAGTCAGGGTTGTGCCAGATTGGGGTGTATTTACAGGGGGTTAGTGTGTTACCAGTGATTTTGTTGGCTTTCCACCAGGCTGTCAGAGTTGTGAATTGTGTCAAACAGCCCTTTAGTGAAATCCACTTATCACGTTGCCATTTTTCGCCTGATTATCGAATCATCCTGAAATCAACGCTATATTATCGGTATTATGTTTCCTCGCGCATGCACGAAAGGGGACGGGGGAAAAACCGGCCCTCCGTGCGTCTATCGCAGCCAACGGCACACACACACACACACACACAGGCTGCAATCTCGGGAAAGATTGATAATATATAGTCCTTACCTTGTATATGATGTACTGCAAAAAGAATAATCCAATTATCTGATCGCCATTCCAAATATTCATCGCAATCGTTTGTCCAACGCTATCCAGCATTGCACATGAACGGGCGGGCGGATGAACTCGTCGAGGCAACCGTGGTGACCGCTTGTCTGGCCGGAGTGTTTAGAACCCGCCCCCACGCCGCAGCTCGGCCGAGAAAACAAACCACATCGTTTCAAATGGAGTGCAATAGCGGCCGCAAGGCGTTAGGCGGCTCTATTTGCCGTCTGCGATCTCAGACACATTCAGGACAGCATGCACAAGGTGCCTCGATTGATTATGAATGGCAATAGCGAATAAAAGAAATAACGAAACAGAAACGTAGATCTACGTTTCCGGCACTCAACGGTCGGGCCACAGAAACGTATACCTACGGGAATGGCAGTCAATGTGTTAAACTATAGCAGCTAATTGTATTCAACTAAAACGTGTAAAATGCTATTCATAAATGGTTCAAATTCATTGAATTCAGCTCAATTCGATTTCAAACGGCACAATGTATTTTTTTTTTTATTATGTATAGGTTACTAATCATTATTTAATACATATTAATTAACCCCAATGCCAGTTTTTACAGTGTACACATTGACAGCTTGCACTCAGTGCGTCCCCTGTATATGTATGGATTGCATTTCATTGAGACCAAAACGCCACAACGACCAAGCAGGGGTGTAAAGTACTTGAGTAATTGTACTTCGTTACAATACTTAAGTACTGTTTTTGGGGATTTGTACTTTACTCGAGTATTATTAGGTTTGTATACTTGTACTTTTACTCAATTACATTTCAGAGGGGGAAACAAATACTTTTGACTCCTTACATTTAAAATGCAGACCTGCAAAGTACAAATCTCGCAGGTCCAACTATTTTAATTAGTATTTGTTTCTCTGGCCGAACTAGAAATGGATATTTGATTAAACACCTGCTATCAGAAGAATAGACAGTGAGACATATATTTTTTATTTTTACTTTTTAGTACTTAAGTACATTTAAAAGTAGAAACTTTTAGATTTTTACTCAAGTGTGTTTTTAGCCAGGACTTTTACTTGAGTACGATTTTGAGACGGTACCTTTCACTTTCACTTAAGTATAATTTCTGGGTACTTTTTACACCCCTGCCTGTATGTATGGTTTGCATTTCATTGAGACCAAAATGCCACAACGACCCAGTGTGTTCTATATGATCCCACGTCAGACTCCTTTACTCTCCAAACTCAACTCGAGCGCCTGCGTTGGGAAGACAGCGGTCCTTACCGTCGTGTCTCCGCTGGTGGTGGCTAGACTTCCCCCGTTCGGATGGAAACTGACGTCGGTAAGCCAGTCGGTGTGGCCCTCTCCCGTCATAATCATTTCCCATGCCTATAGGAGCCATGTTAGAAGAATAGTATCTGTTTTACAGACCTTGAATGAATGAAAACTTTATTTAACAGATTGCAGAATGGGTACAATACAGTACGGCTCAATACACACAATTGTTAAGGGGATGCAGACCAGAGAAAGACTTTCATCTTGTTTACATCAGGGTCCCCCGTTTTCAATTCATCGTGACATTCACGTTGGAATTGCATTATCAGAAATAAACGTTTCGAGTTAGAATATTATGTTTGTTGTCAAGTTATAGAAATGGTCTATATTAAATAATATGAACTAAACATTTGTCAATTGAATGATACCGTGGGGTCTTCACCGGGCAGCGCCCACAGCCTCCACAGGTGGTCATCGCTGGCAGAAGCCACTATAGCCTTGTTGGGATGCAGGGCCAGGCAGCTTATGGGAAGGGTGTGGGCATTCAGGGCGCTGGCGAGGCAGAAGGACCCAATGCTCTTCTTGGTGGCCTGCTGGGCCACGGTGGCCAGGGATTTGATTTGGGCCAAGTGGTGGGGGTTCAAACGCATCCCGAGAGGGAACTCTGAGTCCGGGTGTTGCTGCTGCTTGTTGATGCTTTTCTCCGACTTGGACGCCTGGGGTTTCTCATCCGAGTCTGATGAGGGGATGAATGAATGAATGAATGAATGAATGAATGAATGAATGAATGAATGAATGAATGAATGAATGAATGAATGAATGAATGAAAACTGTATTTAACAGATTGCAGAATGGGTACAATACAGTACGGCTCAATACACAATTGTTAAGGGGATGCAGACCAGAGAAAGACCTTCCGTCTTGTTTACATCAGGGTCCCCCATTTTCAATTCATAGTGACATTTATGACATACACACAGGGAACAAAATAACCACCCGCCAAACGCCAATGGCGTGTAGATTTCCTCCTTGGCTGGTAAATTACAGAGGCTACTAAGCCACTCTGGCGTGTAAAGAAATTGGGAGGCATATGAGCATATTAGAGTATTCTATCAAGGCATACAGTGCAAGCATTTCACTCGCATTTGCCACAAAAAAAATAGATTTGTGCGAACTGGAAAAATCATTTAGGAGCACAGTGTGCGAGTAATCGTCTTGCGTAGTGGGCGTGTCAACGCGCAATTGTCATTTCATAATAGTCACGGAGCAGCGCGGACCAGCTCTGTAACAACTCATCTCGAGTCTGCTTCTATGTGCAACGAAAACTCTGCGAGCAGCGGTTCCAATTGTCTAACATGCTTTGCATCCTCACCAGTCCTGTATACCCACGCCGCGCTAAAACATTAACTACTGTAATGTTATCTGCTAACTGAGAACTCCAACTAAGCTAACCTGCTAACGCTAACTACTGCTAACGCTAATCACTGGGAAGTGGGAACGCTCAAAGGCATAGTGAGGGAAGGAGGGGCTGAGAATCTCTTTCTCTCTCTCTGTGTGTGTGTGTGTGTGTGTGTGTGTGTGTGTGTGTGTGTGTGTGTGTGTGTGTGTGTGTGTGTGTGTGTGTGTCTCTCCCTCTCTCTACATCTCCTGAACCTATTTCAGGAAGATATTGATGGACAGTAGCTATAGTATAACTATTATTCAATAGCGCTTAAATTATAATGCATTAAATAATTGTATAAAGAATTTTCCAAAGCAGCTTGACAACCAATATCCTTTGCGTCTAGTAGGCATGGGCCAATATGTGATTTTGGTGGTATGTGCTATTTGCACAGATGTTTGTCCCTTAGTATGCACACGCACAGTATAATATGCATGTAATAAATAGTTTGTTTATAAACTCTGTTACTTGAAACATGTTCACTGTGCTCCTAAATTTCTTTGTGTGCTCCTAATATTTTTTTTTATTTAGGAGCACATGTGCTCCCTGGGAAAAGGGTTAGCGTAGAGCCCTGTATAATAGTAATAATAATTACACATGGCGATATACTAAAAAGCTATTTCTAATTTCTGGCTGGTAAAAAATCTGCCTGGCTGGTAGTTTTTTTAATCTACCAGCCACCTTGGCTGGTAAGCCAAAAAGTAAATTTTGTTCCCTGATACACAACATGACATCATGACAATTATGACATAGGGACATACGTGACATACAGGTATACTGTTACATTTGTGACATATACGATATGCAAATATACAGTACTGTTACCCATAGATCCTGTAGAGGTGGATGGTAATGAATAAGGCACTGGAGAGAGTGGATCCATTTCAATTGACTATTCTTTGTTTAGTTCCTGCATAGCATCCCACATCATGGCATACAAACCTCACTTCCTGTATTCACGCTTCTTCTACATACCTGTCTAGGCAGGTCACCTCTGGTGACACCAAGTGGTGCACATAAGTAACTGCATGCTTTAAACACTGTAACAGTAGGACACAACAGATCCTAACAGAGAGTATATACATATGATGGGGAGGAGACTGTACATTAGGAGGGGGTGGGTGGGTCATGGGAGAAAATATATACATACGGTGGGGAGGAGACGAGGGGACATTATTGCGCATGGTGGCTTCCAGGTTCTGCTGCCTGAGTGCCCTGTCCCTCTGCAGGCGCGCCATCACCTTCTCTCTCAGCGCGTCGCGGTGCTTGTCGCTCAGCTGCTGGAGCTCCGGCGCACAGGACGCGCGGAGCGCCGTTAACCGCTGCACGTCTCCCAGCAGCCGCTCCTTCTCCCCGCAGACGCGCCCGTACTGCAGCCGGTGGAAGTCCCTCTCTCTCTGGACGGCGATGAGCGCCTCGCTGGCCCTGAAGGCGGCCTGTCTGAAGCCGTCTCTCTCGCCCAGCGCGTCCCTCAGCTCCGCGCGCAGGAGCCGGTTGCGCGTGTGCGCGTTGGGGACAAACATAACCTCGTTTTCTTTCAACGCGCCTCTTTCTTGCCGCGTCAGCGTCACCCCGTCGTACCACTCCGTTTGGAAACTCGCCAGAGTTCTGCTCATGCCCATGTTGACGAGGAAGTTGCGAAGGAAATCATCCACCACCTCTGGGATGATGTGGTCACAATCCTGCCGCGTCCTTACCGCGTCTGTCCGTGGCGCGTCGTGGGGGAACTCTCCCTCTGAAAAACGTCTTTCTTCATCGGGAAGAACTTCTTCATATTGATAATAATCGTCCTCCTCTGCGTCCGCTGGCATAGACATAGCCTGTTTTTGGGATTCGAACTTCGTCAGGGTTTTTCGAACGGACGTTCGAACCTTCGTTTTTAATTAAAACATTAAAAAGAATTATACTTTTTTTTTATAATCTTTTTTTTTTTTTGTATCCTCAAACAAAATCCTCAATTTGAATAAAGTGTTGATTTAGAATTCGAATGCCAACGTAACGATTACGAACGACTGTTAAAACTTTTGGGCTCAGCCCTAGTGGACACTCACCTTTCCACGGCTAAACGGTAAATGATAAATGAGATCTTCTGAGAGAATTGTTGAATAGATACACAAATGTTCTAGAATGTTCTATTATGACATCATACTGTGCCATCACACATGTTCTAGAATGTTCTATTATGACATCATACTGTGACATCACACATGTTCTCAAATGTTCTATTATGACATCATACTGTGACATCACAATGGAACATGTTTGAGTTCTATTTGAATAATATAAATACTGTTTGGTAAGGCTGTCCCCGAAGCCTGTTTTTGGGATTCGAACTTGACATACAGATGCCGTCTAACAGTGAAGTGAGCTTGTGTTATTGGATTGATTGATTGATTGCTTGAAAATTTTATTAACAGTGAAATGACGAATGGCATCTAACAACAGACTTCCCGCGATTTATATTTTGTTCCACAATGAGTCATGACCAACCAATTACATAATCCAACATTGTGTAAGCAACTAACACATTCCACGTGACAGAATCGTTTTTTGAATGAGTCGTTACGACGCTATCAACACATCCATTCGTAAAGATTATTGTCCGCCATCTTGGTTTAATTTCTAAAAACTCGAACTGGCGGAGTGATTGTAATTCGGTTGTGGGCGGGTTCTGGGATCACGAGCGTGTGTTATGAGAAATAACCACATCTAACTTGACTGTTTCAGCCAATCAGAATCAAGAAATTTGCATGCCATTGTATAACAGCCAATATTCAAGAGGCCCAAAGCCTATGATCAAAGTATGGACTGGGAAAAACAATGGATGAGGAGGTGGTAGAACATACGGTTATCCTATATCCATAGTTATATGAGTATAGCGAGCGCTCTGCTCGTAGTGGAACTGTCCCTTTATCCAGTCTAATAATGAATAATTTTCTCCACATGCACACACCCATCCGCCTGGCCACACCCACATCCGCTCCTCTACATGAGCGGGTCGTGGCCACACCATCAGCTCCTTCCCAAGTCTTTCACCACCGAAGGCGAAGACCACGGGGCCCTCAGTGAGTCCGAGCAGAGCGCTCGCTATACTCATATAACTATGGTTATAGAATAACCGTATGTTATATATTGTAATAGCTTACGCTCTGCTCGTAGTGGAACACAGGAGCTGAGCAGAGCGGAAGCTCGACAGATGTACCCGCTGAGGCCCCCCACAACCATCAGAACCGGGGAGGACCGAGCCCCCTGGACCCCCCTAAAGGAGGACGGGAGGAAATCGGATCCGACTGTGCGAAGAGGGTTTAGCACCTCAAAATGCACACGGTGAGCAGACCGTGGGACTTACCTTCACACAGAAGCACCCACGACCACTCAGGCGCGCATCCCACATGCCACCAGGGAACGGACGGGAAGTTGTTCAATGCTGTTCTCTGCTGGGGGGGAAGCATCACTGTTTCGGACAAAAAACTTATAAATAAAATCATCAAAAAGGCTGGCTCAGTAGCTCCGGGGTTGTCACCAGCTTGGCTGGCCGTTCACACTAATACAATTGGCTGTATTAGAGGGTGGGAGAAGCTGGCGGGGTGGGTCCGGGTCATTGTAAACAGTGACTCCTACAGTTCGGTCGGGGTGCCTGCTAAGCGCGGATAGGACCTGAGTGGGATAGTGTGATCCTTCCACACGCTACGCCCTCTCAGGGAGGATCCGCGCTGCCAGGTGAAAAAGAAGCGGTTGATTGGCTGGACGTGTGTCGGAGGAAGCACGTGATAGCCTCCACTCTCCCAGATGATCTGACTGTGGGGGGTAAGTGCGCAGCGACCAGGAAGGGATTGGGAATTGGCATACGACTAACATTGGGATGGGAGAAAATCTGAGGAAAATGGAGGGGGAAAAAGATCAATAAAAGAAAAAAAAAGGCTGGCTCAGTGATTGGCCTTCCTCCTGATTCCCTGGAGATCACCATAGTCAAGCGAACCAGGACTAAACTGAACACCATTTTATCTTTTGTAGGTCACCTATTGTTTAGTATTTTCGATGCATTTAGTAACAGATTGCTGATGCCTCAATGCTCTACTGAGCGATTGAGAAGGTCCTTTGTACCTGCTGCGGTAAAAAAGAAATACGAACACCGATAGCACTGTGTTAAGAGGCTCTCCTATTGTGTTGTGTATCCTGTAGTGTATTGTATCATGCAACTGTGTCTTTCATGTTTGTATATGTGTATTCGCTCTGGTGGCAAATCATGTTTCCCCTCGGGGATTAAGAAATAAACCATACCATACCAAAACACCCCCGTCACAGCCCCCAACATCACGGGGTCGAAGGTCAAGAACCCAACCCTGTGGCAAGGCCGTAGCAGCGGAGCGCGGAGGAGGACCCAGCCCCAGGAACAACCTGAGGGCCAGGACCCCCCGAAAAAGGGGCGTGGTGAGGCCAACGAGGCCGTAGCATCGGGACCCCACCAGACGGTCACTGGTGACACCACCCCCCACATCGCCAGCGTATCGGACAGGGCCCAACCAAGAGCAAGCCCTTCCCCCCTTGGCACGCCGCTCTGAAGCACTCCACAAGAGGCTACACCCCCACAACACTGTGGGGCCAGTCGGCGCGCCGGGGAGACAACCCCCAAAGAGGTTGATCCCTCAATCCAGGCAACAGGCCCCAAGAGCATAACTCGACCTGTGCCCGGAGCACTGCGGACTAGACCCCTCCAGCGGGGTCGAGGTTCAAGAGAAGGCTGACACGATTGGCAGATGTCATGAAAGGTGCAGGGGCACACTCGCGGGCAGACGGGGTCAAGCCCGGCCTCAACCCGAGAGTCGACTCTGCTACCAACACACTGGGGAACCAACCACCCCCCTATGTTTAGTTTAACAGGAGGCGGTCGTTCCTTTAACCGACCAAGAAAAAACTCAGAAACATAACTGCGCAGGATTTATCAAGGATTTTACCGGGGTCTTTTCCTCCAAAATACGCAAGAATCGTTGTTCAAAACTGGCAGAGCTGGAAATGCTTTACTCTACGTTATTTTCCTCTTTACAATACAACTACTCGGTTCGATTGGAATCTCAAATTATTGTGTTAAAAAAAGAGATGAATGCCATTTTAAAACAACAATATGAAGTTCAAATACGTAGCACAAGACAACAGTATTACTTTCATGGTTCTAAACCAAGTCACCTACTAGCTATGCAGATACGAGCCAACGCAACATTTGCAGATATCCCTACTATTAAGGCACAGCAAGGACTTGTTACAGACCTTAAAAAAATCAATGAGACATTCAAAAAGTTTTACTCCAACTTGTACAAATCAGAAATGGCCTTCGATCAAAACAAAATGGACATATATCTTAATCAAATTAACCTTCCTAAACTATCAGAGGATGACGCTAAATAGTTAGAAACACCCAGCCATCACACTAGATGAACTTAGGGAGGCCATATCTGAAATGCAAAGTGGTAAGGCTCCTGGAAGGGACGGTATCCCACCAGAAATGTACCTCTCATGCTGGGATGTAATTGGACCCCTATTACTTAATATGATTTTATACTCAATTAAGGAGGGGAATTTCCATAAGATCGACAATATTGCACTCATAACAGTCCTCCATAAAAAAGACAAAGACCCCACGATTGCGGTAGTTATAGACCCTTAAGCCTCCTCGGAACCGATATCAAGCTGTATTCCAAGGTATTAGCCATCAGACTTCAAAAGCATATGACGTCTTTAGTTCATCCTGATCAGACTGGCTTCATAAGAGGCCGCTTGATCACGGATAATATAAGACGGTTATTACATGTGCTAGATGCCAGCAAGGATGACACCCCACCTATAGCGATGCTGTCCCTGGATGTGATGAAAGCCTTTGATAGGTTGGAATGGTCTTATTTATGGGCAGTACTAGAAAGGATGGGATTAGGAAAAGGATTCATTGATATGATTAAAGTATTATACAAAGACCCATCGGCCATGATTACAACAGGTATAATCACCTCCGAAATCATTCCGGTATCGCGCTCTTCCAGACAGGGTTGCCCTCTTAGTCCCGGATTATTCGCTTTATCATTAGAGCCTTTAGCACAATATATAAGACAATCCCAATCCATAGAACCAATCGCAATTAAGGGCACACAACATCATATTAGTTTATATGCGGACGACGTAATATTGTTCATGCAAAACCCTAACACCTCAATGCCTCATCTTCTGAAGTTGATTGATGACTTTGGCAATTTATCGGGATTTAGGATAAATTGGCCAAAGTCGGCCTTCCTTCCACTTAATGCCCCTGCAAAGAATATACTCCTTCCAGAAAAAATACCAATGGTTAAACACTTCAGATGTTTAGGAGTTGAGGTATTCCCTACTATAAGCCAAACGGTGAAGTACAATTACATAAAATTCCAAGATAAGATCAAATACGACTTTGACAGGTGGTCCAAACTTAAAAACTCAGTACAGGCACGAGTATCAATAGTTAAGATGGATGTTTTACCTAGAATCAACTTCATTAGCTCAATGTTACTGTTACCCCCTCCTGATGGTTACTGGAAAAAATTACACTCCACCGCATATACATTTATTTGGAATAACAAACCTCCACGAATAAAAAGATCCACCGCACAGAGAAACAAAGCCGACGGAGGTTTGGCATTTCCAGACTTTTACCACTATTTTAAAGCGTACTCTTTAAGACCACTGACAACCTGGTTTGACTCCCAAGCATCTGTATCCTAGAGAAACTTAGAAGAAAATATAGTAGCACCACATAGACTGCAGGACATAGTATACACCATATTATCAATTAAGCAATGCAAATTGAAATTTGGCCCCCTTATTACACATGTGATCCGGATATGGCGTGAAACACAAAAAAAATATTCTAACTAACATAAATGGCATAGTCATACTCCCCTATTCAATAACAATGCACTCATTGGAAAATGACCTATAAAATACCCCAAATGGGAAAAGCAGGGCATACACACATTGGGAGATGTTTTCAACAAACTGGGTTTTTGTAGCTATCAAGATATACATAAAAAATGTTACCTCACCAGTTCCACATATTATTTTTACGCACAGTTATTGGATTGTTTGAAGGCTCATGGAGTCCCATTAAGGATACCAATTGAGCACCACAGATATCACAAATTCTTCTATGAAAGAGACATCGAGAGGCTTCGTATCTGATTTTTATCATCACTTACTAACGTCCTCGTATGGAATCCTCCCCCTAGACTCAGTCTGGAGGAGGGATATAGACTTGGAAATAGATTTTGATTGGCAAGAAGTCTGGGCAAACGTTCGAATTGAGTCACGTAACCCGGACCATCAAAAAATGTATCTTAATTATATTCATAGGACATACCTGACTCCTATAAGATTGAACAGAATGGGACTTAAAGGGGAACTATCTTATAAATGGCCTTTTTCAGTGTTTAGCATTGTTTCCTAGCTATGTGGACTTATATTAATATGATCTATGTCTCTAATTCTCATATTGGCGCATTCTTCCAATTCTCCTCTCACAATATTCACCCTCACTGAACTGAGTCATCTGAAAATGTGCTGATTTGTGATGTCAGAGAGACACCGCTGCATGATAATGTTCAGGCGAGGCAGTGATTTACCATTGTGGTTGGAGCCCAGGCTCAAAACGGCTTAAGATCTTGAGGTAGAAAAATGCTGTTTTTGAGGACTTGATTAGAAATACAAAACAATGAATTAAAAAAAATAATTACAGAGGTGTTCCATAAACTCACAGGAATTGTGTAAAAGTGCCCAAATAGTGAAAGAAATAGTAAAATAGTTCCCCTTTAAACAAGACTCCAGATGTTCCTTATGTACAAATGGGGATGAGGGTACATTTATGCACATGTATTGGGATTGCCCACCGGTTAAGATATTCTGGAAAGAAGTGTCCCAGCAATTATCAGAATTCTTATTTCTGAACATACCTGTACACCCCTCTGTATTGCTGTTGAATGATGTTTTTCAGTTTGCAGCCCCTATACAGCTAAAGAGATTAGTTTTATCTGGTATCACAGCGGCTAAAAAGCTGATAGCATCACAATGGTTTCAACCGGAAAAAATTTGCCGGAAGGTATGGGTTCTTACCTATCTCGATGTGATTTATCTAGACATTTCTACAGCAAGAATTTTAGGTGTCAGTGAAACCAACATTGCAATCTGGTTAGAAGTGGTGGAGAGAATAAAAGCTAGCATATGAATTGTAGTGCCTGGTTAGAAACGAATGAAAATGGATGGATTATCCAAGTGGGGGTCCGGGGGGGGTGAGCGAGCAAGAGCATATGTATGTAGGGTATTAGATAGCAAGTATTAGGTATATATCTCGTAAACTACATTTATAATGATTCAAATGGTGATTTCATTGGATGTTTACTGTTAATGCTTGTGTGTCTAATTTGATGTTATGTTTAAAAAATAATAAAAAATTAAAATATTAAAAAAAAATAAACAACTGCGCGTATACACCGGCTATACAGGCAGTACAAGTGTTTCAGTTTTTAAAGGGTTAACCCAGGCCAACAGGTCGACGAGAACGAGTTCGGACCTGGGCGCGGCAGACCGGGACCTAAACAGGGATGCCAGAGGGGTTCAACAGAAAAAGCTCCTCGACAGCCCCCTCCCATCCCTGCCCAGCAGGGGTGAAAACAAATGGAGAAGGACCAGGCCCCCTAACACAGTGCAAGGTACAACAGTATGGACCAAGCACATCACTGTGAAGGGCAACTCGTAGTGGCATACATATGACACACACATCCATGATATCAATCCCTGCGACGCCCGGGCCGACCCGGCATTTCCCCCCCGGAAAAGCACAAAGTCCTTCAGGGTACCAGAACAGCAGATCTGCGCCCCGGCGGACAACGGGTTAACTGAGCTGGTCCGGTGCGACCAGAACCAGTCCCGTGTCCTAGTCACGCCGCCATCCCCAGTCCTAAGAGGGGGTAGGTACGCGTGTCGATCCAAAACATCACAGAGGGCGCCACCAAGATGGTCAGTACGTGAATGCACTGCACCTGGTGGCCCACCCCATGGGCGTGAGACCCCTCCGCCTCATCTCCCCCCGGAGATGAACGTGAGTCGTCGAGTCTAACCTAGTACACTGGCGCTCGGTAGAGATAAAAAAATCTCCTTCCCAGCTGCTCGCATAAAAAACGCAGTTTCTATGAATTGGGCAACCAAGGCGCGCCAGCCCATGACGTGGTTCCACACCGAAAGCACCCAGGGCCAGCGCTATGTACACGTCGAGACCCAAAAAACACATCAATGGTCAATTCTAATAAGAAAAACCAGACAACGTTCCCTCCATGCTGTCTGGGACGAGCAGCAGGAAGCCGGTCAAATAAGACACAGATATGGGTTCCATATGACGCGTCTGAGGGGGAAAAAACCGTCAACACCGCTCTGTACACAAGAGGGAAGACAGAGAATCCCCCAGAGACCTTCCACGTGAGTAACAATTGAAAAGATATATCATTGAGCCACGTGATCAAAGGCCCAATACACATTCCAATAGAGAGCAGAGCAGAAAACAAACAGTTTCCAACGCATCGCATCACCCAACCTTGACAATGACAGTGGTCCGTAGTACGGAGCCTGAAAGAACTCACGGAAGTCTCATGGCCAATAGAAACGTAGAAACGCGCCCAGTGACGTATTCCATGGCCGGGGAAATCCCGTGACCCACTTATCCTAATATGGCGTGGGACCAGGGAACTACCCCCCCCCCGCCCCCCTTTCCCCTCCCTGTGACGCGCTGACCCCACAGCTCGACAGGAAGACCGACGAACAGGAGGTCCAACCCCCTGGCCAATCAGTAAAAAGGGGGGAGGGGTTTATCAGTTCACACCCTATGACCCCACACCCCGGATACGATGAAAATAACAAGCAGCGCATGACACCAGTTGTCTAGCATGCTACATGAAAAGCGTATATACCTCTAGGATAAAGCTTAACAGTTTGCACACCAGCCACAGACGATAAACTCATTTGTGTGAAAAACTGGCTTTTATACAAGGCTTTAGGCTCATGTGCGAAAAAAACTCGCCACCCGCATTTTTATACCTTTACCAAGTAAATAAAAAACAACAGACGTTAAAGAGAGGGTCCAAAGACCTCGGTACAATAGCTACCTATGTGATCACTTCTGTAGGCTAACACTCAACCTAGTTGTGGACTCGATGCCATGTTTCCCAAACGTAACAGAATACACACAACCCCCTCAGATAAAAAATGTAAAGTTCACTCTTACTACTGCAAGAAGAACGCTGTCTTTTATGATGAGAGAAGACAAGTCTTTCGACTGAGTGCTAGCCACAGGCCTTGCTAAGCACACATATATATAGCGACCAGAAAAAAAGAATTCAAAGAAAACTGCCCCACTCCCTAAGCAAGCACACAACCCCACAGCTAGGTGAGGGTTATACATCGTATCCCCAGTGAATAAACTAGGGGATCGACTGGTTGGGCACCACTGGTCTAGACCCTCCGACGGCGAAGACATTATCTCTTAGTTTTTTCAGAAATTTGCGAGAGAAAAAACAAAGATACAATGTCAACGTAGCTCCTTTCCAACAACTATTTTGGCACTAAACTTAAAGTGGTGTGTTACAGACACTTTTCGGTGGTGAAAATAGGGAAGGAGCTGATGGTGTGGCCACGACCCCGCTTATGTAGAGGAGTGGATGTGGGTGTGGCCAGGCGGATGGGTGTGTGCATGTGGAGAAAATTATTCATTATTAGACTGGAACTATGTTCTATAATATAAAATAACTGGTCTCGTTAACTTCAAAAGTGATGCTGTTTTCTTTTTCTTATTTTTCAGGTTTTGGTTCAGGATAAGTGTAATAATGGGTTAAAAATAAACCCCATGGGACATTATTCCAACCTGTTACCTGTCAGAATCTTAAAATAGACACTTCAAGGATTAATAAAAAACAGGTGGTGAAAAAAAATCCACCCTATGCAGGTGGACCTATGTTTCCATGTCTATAGTGGCTGTTCTGTATAATAGGAGCCTAATACTGCTCTTCTCATTTAAGGCTCACAATGACCTGTAACAATGAAATAGTATAGGCATATTATACATTTCCTGAATCCTTATGGTCCTGAGAGTGTTGTAGATTTTGTATTGTGTCCCCCTGTTGCTCCTAGATGACACAAGGCTAAAAGATAGTATATCATTTAGGCGAAAATCATGTACAAACGTGTGTTGTTGACTGTTCAAAGAGCTCCAGTGACCTCTATATTGGTCAGAAAGATTCACATCTTAGGTTGAATGAAAGATGACATAGTCCCCTTTAAAATTATACCAAAGACAATATTGTGACACATTGACAGCTGTCCTCTACGTGAGTCTAAACAGGATATGCGCCAGCATCTGAAATGCTATTTCCTGAGGGGGGGTGGGTATACTTCATGACTTGATGATTATGATAAAGGTACTGTGAAGGGTAATTTCACATCCTCCTCCTCCTCCTCCTCCTCCTCCTCCTCCTCCTCCTCCTCCTCCTCCTCCACCCCCTCCTCCTCCTCCTCCCCCCCCCTCCACCTCCTCCTCCCCCTTCTCTCTTTGTGAAGTCATGATTTCTGTTTAAAGACAGGGCACCCATTCATCTGGCCTGATAAGTTTGTCAAGGTCAGCGCCGGCTAGAAGCCCTTTTTGGAGCCTCCCAAGAATGCATCGAAGGAGGCGTCTCTATCTCACTGTGTTAAGCCATTACAATATTGCTTTGTCTTCACTTTCACTCTGACAGACCTGTGAATATGCACTCTGACAGACTGAAAGTCCGTCCGTATGGGCGTACTGTATTATTTTCTTTTCCAATAAACCTGTATTGTATTCATTTAACCGGCTGTCTCTTTCTGCTCCTGTTTTATTATTTCAGAATATCTAATTCGCAGTGTGACACTGTTTTAGGCTGCTGGATGTCCGTGGAGAACCTGGTGGTTTGCACTCTGATTTAAGGCCAATCTCTTGTCTCTGTATTTCATTTAACCATCCCTGGAGACATCAAAAATCCACCACATTCTTGGTGTCTGAAGCGGGGATGCCAACCGATCCTGCCGGTGCAGACGGGCTCTTCATCGCTCTACAACACAGCCACGTCTGGGACAGTGAGGAATTGTCTGTCTGCATCGGCTGGTCGGGACGGCATTCCACGGGCATTACATGCAGCGTCGCGGCGAGTTAGGTAAGCAGGAGTGGGGGGGGGGCCGTCTGAATGTAATACTATCTGTGTTTATCTCTATATGTATGTGACACTGCGAGAAGTCAACCCTGGTTACTTTGGTCACTATCTGTGTTTATCTCTATATGTATGTGACACTGCGAGAAGTCAACCCTGGTTACTTTGGTCACTATCTGTGTTTATCTCTATATGTATGTGACACTGCGAGAAGTCAACCCTGGTTACTTTGGTCACTATCTGTGTTTATCTCTATATGTATGTGACACTGCGAGAAGTCAACCCTGGTTACTTTGGTCACTATCTGTGTTTATCTCTATATGTATGTGACACTGCGAGAAGTCAACCCTGGTTACTTTGGTCACTATCTGTGTTTTTCTCTATATGTATGTGACACTGCGAGAAGTCAACCCTGGTTAGGCTTTGGTCACTATCTGTGTTATTGATTATGTATGTGACACTGCGAGAAGTCAACCCTGGTTAGGCTTTGGTCACTATCTGTGTTATTGATTATGTACGTGACACTGCGAGAAGCTCAACTTTGATGTGGGCTTTGGTCACTATCTGTGTTAAGATAAGATAAGCTACATACGTGACACTGCGAGAAGCTCAACTTTGATGTGGGCTTTGGTCACTATCTGTGTTAAGATAAGCTACATACGTGACACTGCCAGAAGCTCAACTTTGATGTGGGCTTTGGTCACTATTTGCTACATACGTGACACTGCGAGAAGCTCAACTTTGATGTGGGCTTTGGTCACTATCTGTGTTAAGATAAGCTACATACGTGACACTGCGAGAAGCTCAACTTTGATGTGGGCTTTGGTCACTATCTGCTACATACGTGACACTGCGAGAAGCTCAACTTTGATGTGGGCTTTGGTCACTATCTGTGTTAAGATAAGCTACATACGTGACACTGCGAGAAGCTCAACTTTGATGTGGGCTTTGGTCACTATCTGCTACATACGTGACACTGCGAGAAGCTCAACTTTGATGTGGGCTTTGGTCACTATCTGTGTTAAGATAAGATAAGCTACATACGTGACACTGCGAGAAGCTCAACTTTGATGTGGGCTTTGGTCACTATCTGTGTTAAGATAAGCTACATACGTGACACTGCGAGAAGCTCAACTTTGATGTGGGCTTTGGTCACTATCTGTGTTAAGATAAGATTGCATGTTACAACTTGTAACCCCTGGTGGTCACTATTTCCACATGTTTCAACTTGGGCGACAGCTAACTGTAAACAGTTTTTTTCTCTTTGTTTCCAGCCAGTACAACTATGAGGGATATCCAGACATGTAACACACTGACCATGTTTGAAATTGTTGTTGTTTTTTTTGTGTTTGATTTCTTTTCCTTTGGCCGGCGCAATCTCATTAACGCGACGCATGACATCCAAGATGCAGTATTAATCAATGCTGTCGAACTCAGATCTATGGAATGTGAGGGGGAGGATGGTGCGTTTCTCTCAGCGCAGGAGAAAGAAGATAACGAATATGCACCAGGGCCGTACTTCCCACTGCAGGGCCACGCTGTCCCTGGGCAACCACACCACCTAGGGGCCCCATCTCCACCGGCACACCAGCCACCATACCCATATGAACCCGCGGAGGACGACGACAACCTAATCAGGTTCAGTCCCAAGTCCAACAGGAACCGCCTGCTCAACATCTCGCATGATATGGCAACACCACAGCAGGGCCGGTGCTACGGAAGCGGGGCCCAGGGATCAGTGGAGGCCCTGGGAGGGCAACTGGGACAGGAACTCCAGCTAAGCTCCCTGTGCAATAGCCCCGCCCTGCCACGAAGATAAGAACGCATCGCTGCTGGGATCCACAGGAACCCCTACCACGCACCCCAGTCGGCAATACAAGCCCTTTTGCACCTGGTATGCTGCTGTATTCAACTATGGGGAGATGACTGCTACTCTACTCAACGGCATCCAGCCTCCTTGCAACAGATATATATCGTTCTGTGTGTGAAGGAGTGGGAAGACACCTGACTGCTACTGTACTCAACGGCATCCAGCCTCCTTACAACAGATATATCGTTCTGTGTGTGAAGGAGTGGGAAGACACCTGACTGCTACTGTACTCAACGGCATCCAGCCTCCTTACAACAGATATATCGTTCTGTGTGTGAAGGAGTGGGAAGACACCTGACTGCTACTGTACTCAACGGCATCCAGCCTCCTTACAACAGATATATCGTTCTGTGTGTGAAAGAGTGGGAAGACACCTGACTGCTACTGTACTCAACGGCATCCAGCCTCCTTGCAACAGATATATCGTTCTGTGTGTGAAGGAGTGGGGAAGACACCTGACTGCTACTGTAGTCCACTGTGACTGCTACTGAGAATGACAACAAGGGAAGCCAGTGTGCATATTAAAAAGTCAAATTTCTGATTTAGATATGGGTACATATTCAGAGTTTGAAAATACTACTTATATTAAGACTGCCATTTTATTTTATTTGTTCTTTGTTTCCTATTAACTGCTGTCGGCGCTTCGGGTCACTGAGAAGCGCTTTATAAGGCGCCAGCGACCAATCTGTCCCCGGCCTGGGACTCCTCCCCTTTTCAATTTGCACCTGAACTTTTTTCCCCCTCTTCTTTCTTTCTCAAGAGTTATTGTTCTACCTTATTATGTTTTAAAAAAAAATATATATTGTACCTAAGGATGCAACATTTTGCAATTACCTGCTTGGAATTATCGTCCTACTTAGCCAAGTATGACATTATGATGTATTAATGTTGATTGATTTGATGTTCTGCATGGTGTCTTGAGACTGTGGTTTAGTGATATTGATGGTTGAAATTACCAGGATGTGCCAAAAATGGCACAAAGTGGGGAATGTGAAGGGTAATTTCACATCCTCCTCCTCCTCCTCCTCCTCCTCCTCCTCCTCCTCCTCCTCCTCCTCCTCCTCCTCCTCCTCCACCCCCTCCTCCTCCTCCTCCCCCCCCCCCCTCCACCTCCTCCTCCCCCTTCTCTCTTTGTGAAGTCATGATTTCTGTTTAAAGACAGGGCACCCATTCATCTGGCCTGATAAGTTTGTCAAGGTCAGCGCCGGCTAGAAGCCCTTTTTGGAGCCTCCCAAGAATGCATCGAAGGAGGCGTCTCTATCTCACTGTGTTAAGCCATTACAATATTGCTTTGTCTTCACTTTCACTCTGACAGACCTGTGAATATGCACTCTGACAGACTGAAAGTCCGTCCGTATGGGCGTACTGTATTATTTTCTTTTCCAATAAACCTGTATTGTATTCATTTAACCGGCTGTCTCTTTCTGCTCCTGTTTTATTATTTCAGAATATCTAATTCGCAGTGTGACACTGTTTTAGGCTGCTGGATGTCCGTGGAGAACCTGGTGGTTTGCACTCTGATTTAAGGCCAATCTCTTGTCTCTGTATTTCATTTAACCATCCCTGGAGACATCAAAAATCCACCACAGTACTACCACTCTGGAAGGGCTATCATACCAAAATATCATCTCTACAGCAATAGATCTTTGAAAAAATGATATGTAAGTTTAGTCACCCTGAGTGGCACCAGCGACAAGTGACACGTTGGCACCTGGCCCCCCGTGGACTGTGAGCGCCCTGTGGCCCCGGTCCCTCTGCAGGCGCGCCACCGTCTTCTCTCTCAGCGCGTCGCGCCGCTGGTCGCTCAGCTGCTGCAACTCCGGCGCGCAGGACGCGCGGAGCGCCGTTAACCGCTGCACGTCTCCCAGCAGCCGCTCCTTCTCCCCGCAGACGCGCCCGTACTGCAGCCGGTGGAAGTCCCTCTCTCTCTGGACGGCGATGAGCGCCTCGCTGGCCCTGAAGGCGGCCTGTCTGAAGCCGTCTCTCTCGCCCAGCGCGTCCCTCAGCTCCGCGCGCAGGAGCAGGTTGCGCGTGTGCGCGTCGGGGACAAACATAACCTCGTTTCCTTCTTTCAACGCGCCTCCTTCTTGCCCGTCGTACCACTCCGTTTGGAAACTCGCCAGAGTTCTGCCCATGCCCATGTGGACGAGGAAGTTGCGAAGGAAATCATCCACCACCTCTGGGATGATGTGGTCACCATCCTGCCGCGTCCTTTCCGCGTGTGTGCGCGGCGCGGCGTGGCGGCGGCCCGTGGCCCTGAGCACCGCTTCAAAGTCCTCCTCTCCCGCCGACAAACTGCGTTCTTCTTCATCGGGAACAACTTCTTCATATTGATAACCGTCGTCCTCCTCCTCTGCGTCCGCTGCTATAGACAGCCGCTCGAGGTAGAACGGCCCGTCGAAACATTCTTCTAATTCTGGCTCCGCCGTCTCGTTTGTTGTCGCGGCCATTTCTTCTGCTTGTTTACATACCGTTGCCATGTTAGCAGCTTGTCATACATGGCATGGGGTTAACGAGACGCAACTTGTCTATAATAATAATACTAATAATAATAATAGATTTTATTTATATAGCACACTTTAAACCCAGTGAGCTCTCAATGTGCTTCTTCACAGCAGAAGGAAAACTAAATAAAAAAATAGAATAAAAAGGTTTAAAACAAGAAAAACATTCAAAAAATAGAAAGATAAGAATAAAAAGGTCTGTGCGGTGATGGTGCTTTGAAGGGTAACCCGAGTGAGTTTTTCCCCTCAATAATAACTTGTATAGATTTTTTTTATAAACAAAACATACATTTATAAAATAATGTTAAAATGAAAAATAGACATCCAAATAAAAACAAATGCCCTCCCTTCCACCCTAAAGACAATAGAAATATATATATAAAAAAAATTGCCTATATTTTATAGCTATCATATTTACATACCTATATACAGTACATATATATTTATCCACATACACCCCTGCCCATTACAATACAACGATATAAAAAGCTCTGGAGTCCTGCTATTCACTAATTTAACACTCCAGGCAGAGTTGCAATCAGTGGTTGAATGGATAAAGAATAATAAACTAGTTATAAACATATCAAAGACAAGTAGCATCCTTTTCCGTTCAAACCATATACTCTCAGTACGAACCCAGTCTTGAAACTTTTAATAAGTGATGTAATTGATCAAGTCCAGGAGACTAAACTCCTATAGAGTAACATTAGACAGTAAATTCACTAAAGTGTCATGGTCACAACATAAACAATCTATAGTGAAAATGGGAAGAGGTATTTCTGTTGTTAAGATGTTCTCATTTGTTACCACTAAATTATATCAAACAGTTCATTCAAACTCTAATTTTGTCAAATATTGACTATTGTCCTGTAGTATGGTATAATGTAACAACGAATAAACTGAAAAAATTGCAAGTGGTACCAAACAAAGCAGCTTCACTGTGAGTACAGAACTAATGTTGCAGCGATGCACAGTTGTTTAACTTGGTTACTTGTCAAACATAAATTACTCTGCTCACTCCTTGTATTCACTGGGAATATTCTTGTTACAAAGATCCCCTCAATTTTATATAACAATTTATCTCTAAGTCTTGACAGACACAATCATTCCACCAGACATGCTTCTGCACGAGGTTTTACACTTCTTCCAAAAGTGAGGTCGAATGCAATGAAGCGAACTGTCATGTTCCGTGGTATGCAGGAATGGAACTCTCTTCCCAGACATGTTACGCAGCGTAGGAGAATAGTAAATGTCGTTTCAGAATCTTGGTAGAACAACATTTTCAACCAAAGACATTTACATTCCCTAATAGTAATAGATATTGAAGGTGTGTATATGTAACGGAGGTCCGTGAGTAATATCCACAGTCACGATAAACAAAGGTGTGTTGAGAAGTGACTGTGGCAGTAAGCGGGCTGCGAGTTAAACTCACTTCCCCATAACAGGGTCAAAAGACACATAGATACGGTACCCAGGAGTTAAACTCACCTCCCCACAACAGGGTTAAAAGACACATAGATACGGTACCCAGGAGTTAAACTCACCTCCCCACAACAGGGTTAAAAGACACATAGATACGGTACCCAGGAGTTAAACTCACCTCCCCACAACAGGGTTAAAAGACACATAGATACGGTACCCAGGAGTTAAACTCACCTCCCCATAACAGGGTCAAAAGACACATAGATACGGTACCCAGGAGTTAAACTCACCTCCCCACAACAGGGTTAATAGACGCATAGATACGGTACCCAGGAGTTAAACTCACCTCCCCACAACAGGGTTAATAGACGCATAGATACGGTACCCAGGAGTTAAACTCACCTCCCCACAACAGGGTTAATAGACGCATAGATACGGTACCCAGGAGTTAAACTCACCTCCCCACAACAGGGTTAATAGACGCATAGATACAGTACCCAGGAGTTAAACTCACCTCCCCACAACAGGGTTAAAAGACACATAGATACGGTACCCAGGAGTTAAACTCACCTCCCCACAACAGGGTTAAAAGACACATAGATACAGTACCCAGGAGTTAAACTCACCTCCCCACAACAGGGTTAAAAGACACATAGATACGGTACCCAGGAGTTAAACTCACCTCCCCATAACAGGGTTAAAAGACACATAGATACGGTACCCAGGAGTTAAACTCACCTCCCCACAACAGGGTTAAAAGACACATAGATACAGTACCCAGGAGTTAAACTCACCTCCCCACAACAGGGTTAAAAGACACATAGATACGGTACCCAGGAGTTAAACTCACCTCCCCACAACAGGGTTAAAAGACACATAGATACAGTACCCAGGAGTTAAACTCACCTCCCCACAACAGGGTTAAAAGACACATAGATACAGTACCCAGGAGTTAAACTCACCTCCCCACAACAGGGTTAAAAGACACATAGATACAGTACCCAGGAGTTAAACTCACCTCCCCACAACAGGGTTAAAAGACACATAGATACGGTACCCAGGAGTTAAACTCACCTCCCCACAACAGGGTTAAAAGACACATAGATACAGTACCCAGGAGTTAAACTCACCTCCCCACAACAGGGTTAAAAGACACATAGATACGGTACCCAGGAGTTAAACTCACTTCCCCACAACAGGGTTAATAGACGCATAGATACAGTACCCAGGAGTTAAACTCACCTCCCCACAACAGGGTTAATAGACGCATAGATACGGTACCCAGGAGTTAAACTCACCTCCCCACAACAGGGTTAATAGACGCATAGATACAGTACCCAGGAGTTAAACTCACCTCCCCACAACAGGGTTAATAGACGCATAGATACGGTACCCAGGAGTTAAACTCACTTCCCCACAACAGGGTTAAAAGACACATAGATACGGTACCCAGGAGTTAAACTCACTTCCCCATAACAGGGTCAAAAGACACATAGATACGGTACCCAGGAGTTAAACTCACCTCCCCACAACAGGGTTAAAAGACACATAGATACGGTACCCAGGAGTTAAACTCACTTCCCCACAACAGGGTTAAAAGACACATAGATACGGTACCCAGGAGTTAAACTCACCTCCCCACAACAGGGTTAATAGACGCATAGATACGGTACCCAGGAGTTAAACTCACTTCCCCACAACAGGGTTAAAAGACACATAGATACAGTACCCAGGAGTTAAACTCACTTCCCCACAACAGGGTTAAAAGACACATAGATACAGTACCCAGGAGTTAAACTCACTTCCCCACAACAGGGTTAAAAGACACATAGATACAGTACCCAGGAGTTAAACTCACTTCCCCACAACAGGGTTAAAAGAAACATAGATACAGTACCCAGGAGTTAAACTCACTTCCCCACAACAGGGTTAAAAGACACATAACGGTACCCAGGAGTTAAACTCACCTCTTAGTGCAGTGGTCTGTGTCGTCGCCCACGGCGTGGAAGACCCGTGTTCGACTCTCCCCTCTGGGCATCGACAAATTACACAACGCAAGAGGAGTACCATACGATTGGTCACATATATACGTAAATGAAAATGTACGTGTCTGATAAGGAGATAGGGATATATGTAAATGAAAATGTATGTGTCTGATATATTATTAGAAGATTTAATAATTGGTTGATATAAACATAGATAATGTATGAAAAAGCTAAATTGTATATTATGCTGTATTGTATTATGAATCTATTAGGATTATGTATTGTTGTTGTTGAGATAAGAGACTCTGTATGGGGCTGTTAGTGACTGTCCAACTGTACATATGACAGTTTACACTTGTAGCTGTTTACCTGTGTAGATCATTGTCTCCACCAGAGATTGCCATTGGTGCATATATATCTGTCTCCACTGGAGGGCGCTCTGGGCGTAGCTACCCAGGTATTGTACCTTAGGGGCGACTATAAAAGGGAAGGTCCTCCCCACCCCTATCGTTCTCTCCTCCAACGGCTCTCAAAGAGACTAGAGTGTTGTATAACTATTGCTCATGTGTGAATAAAAGAAGCCAAGCCAGTTCAGGCACAAGATAGAATCCATGTCTCTTGACCACATTATTGACGCCCTAAAGCGAGTTCTGTTAACAGTTGTATTGTATTATGAATTGATTAGGAGTATGTAATGTTGTTTTAATGAGTCTGTATGCCATCAGTGAATGTTTGTGAGTGTATAATGTAAGTCTGTGGCTGTACATCACTGCTGTGGCTAATGGGGCTCCAAATAAACTTAAACTTCAGTCATCCTATTATAGCTTTCATCCTATTCTCTTACTCATCCCCATGCCCCTCCAGCTTTCCTACAAGTCCTAAGCTACCCGTAGATGCAGGGATGTGCACAGAAGTGCCCTTTTGAGTGGCAAAAATATTTAATATTTTTATATATTTTAAAGAACATGAATAAATGGACAGGACAGAGAAAACAGGGAACCAGGCAGACGGACAGACAGGAAACATCAGAACACCTCAGACACACAACACAACAGCAAAGTAACTCAGTGATCATCCAGAGTGAAAAGGTGGGTTTTAAGTGAGGCCTTGAATGTCTGTACGGTGTTGGCAGACTTGATGTTGAGAGGGAGCTTATTCCACAGTGTCGGTGTCATCACTGCCAAGGCCCAGAAACCCTTTGTCACCTCAATGTGTCACCTCAATGTAGGCCGGAGCGAGACCACTGAGGGCTTTATAGGTGAAAAGCAGAATTTTTTATTGATTCTCTTCCTCTTCCTTGTCTTGGAGAGAGACAAGGACTGGGGAGATGTGGTCCCTCGTTCTGGTGCCTGGGACCAGCCTATATACATTTATAAGGGGGGGGGTTCCCTTTTTCCAGGTTAGAGCGATAGCCCCCCCCCCCCCGTGTTTTTCTCCACCCTCTCCCCTGCTCCTAACCCTTTCACTGCCACACGACAGCTGGTTAACCCTTTCACTGTGACAATACAGAAGGTTAGCCCTTTACTATCACACAACCGACGGCGATGCTCCATCATTAGCTCCACATTTGCGGAGCTAATGATGCTAATGATGGAGCATCGCCGTCGGTTGTGTGATAGTAAAGGGCTAACCTTCTGTCGTGTGGCAGTGAAAGGGTTAATGCATTTTTATTCCATATAATGCAACGTAAAAAAGGCAACTATTTTGAGTGACGTTCCTGATCTGAAGGGACGTCAGGCAAAATCGGCATTTGAGATATAGCCTAGAGTTATATATATAACATATTACATATTATTAGGCATATTATGGAGGAATTGAAAGTAGAAGAGTGCAGGTGAATTCAGGATGTAATCGAGTGGAGGGTGCAGCTGCCATTCAATTTGTCCACGAGGCAGAGAGAGGAGGTAGGGTTCTAGGCAGGCATGAGTCAGGCCACCTAAATGGAGCTCACGATTGGGAGCAGGTGGATTTGGAATGAAAAATGGTTGTTCCACGAGAGATAGCTAGCACTAACTAACTTGAGGCCCGACCTAGTATTATGGTCTGCTAGTCAGCGGTTGGTTTATTTTATAGAATTGACCGTGCCTTGGGGGGATTCAGTGAAGGAGGTGTATTAAAGGAAAAATATTAGATATACACTGAACAGGGAGGATGGAAGCTATAGTGGAAGTATAGGATGCAGAGGATTTATAGCACAATTGACTTTATCATCATTGGAAGAGTTGTGGGTTCTTGGGACGTCGGAGGAAGCAGTGGAAGGAAAGTGGATCTGGTTGAGGAGGAATAACGGGGTCAGCTGGGGGGCAGAGTAAACAACGAGGACGAGTATTACCCTTCTCTGTTGTTGCTGTTTCAGGTGTGATACTGGGATCAGGAATTCTTCTATTTTTGTAGGATAACCCTTTCACTACCACACTACAGAAGGTTAACCCTTTCACTACCACACTACAGGAACCCTTTCACTACCACACTACAGAAGGTTAACCCTTTCACTACCACACTACAGAAGGTTAACCCTTTCACTACCACACTACAGAAGGTTAACCCTTTCACTACCACACTACATAAGGTTAACCCTTTCACTACCACACTACAGAAAGTTAACCTTTTCACTACCACACTACAGACGGGTAACCCTTTCACTACCACACTACAGAAGGTTAACCCTTTCACTACCACACTACAGAAGGTTAACCCTTTCACTACCACACTACAGACGGTTAACCGTCTGTAGTGTGGTAGTGAAAGGGTTAACCCTTTGCCGTGTGGCAGTGAAAGGGGTTAACCTTCTGTATTGTCGCAGGGAAAGGGTTCACCATTTGGTGGTGTGGTTTTGATTGATTGACATATATGACATAGACGACATACAGATAGACAATACTGCTACATCTATACATTTATGACATACCAGATTTGCAAATACAGTACTGTTTGTGATACAAAAAGAGCCTAGAAAAAAAGAGTATATACATTTGACGTAGAAACTGTACATTGGAGGAGGTTGGGTAGGTGGGGTGGGGGGTTGACGTAGAAACTGTACATTGGAGGAGGTTGGGTGGGTGGGGTGGGGGGTTGGGTAGGAGGGGTGGGTGGGGGAAACTGTACAAGCAACACTGTACATTGGAATATTGACGAAACCATACTTGATAATTTACTGTACAATGGAGGGGGTTGGGTTATAGGACATTTACAGGGGCCAGTTTCGAATAGCAGCCTCCCGTAGGTGTTCTTTGAGAGTGGTTTTGAAAGTGGGTAGTGATTCACATTCCTTTACAGCTGTGGGTAGGGCATTCCACATGGATGTGGCATAATTGCAAAACGTGTTTAGTCCCTTGTTTGAGCCGAATCTGGGTTTAACATGATTTGTGGAGCTCCCTCTGGTGTTGTGATCGTGGTATTCACTGACCTTTGGGAAGTATTTTGACATGTACATGGGTACCTTAGTCGTGTAGTGTATCTTGTAGACCAGGCCCATTGCATGTTGCTGTACTCTGTCGTCTACTCTAAGCAAGTTGCTGTACTCTGTCGTCTCTAAGCCATCCTAGGTTGTCAAAGTGGGCAGGGGTGAGGTGGGTTCTAGGAGTAAGGTCAAGCAGTAGTCTGACCAGTTTGTTTTGAGATGTTTTGTTTTTAGCGCCTTTGAGGTGCTTTGGTACCATGAGGTGCAATCATAGTCGTAGTACCCTTGAATGAGTGCTCCTGCCAGAGTCTTCAGGGTATTCTTGTTTACCAGAGAGGAGATCCGGTACAAGAATCTAGTTCGTTGGTTGACTTTTTTTATTACATTGGATGCCATTTTGTCACAGGAAAGATTTGCCTCTAGGATGGAACCCAGGTAGGTAATTTCATCTTTCCTTGTGACAATATTGTCACCCACTGTAACCGAGAAGCCGTCGGTCTTGCTGAGTTTGTTATTTGAACCGAAGAGAATGGACTCTGTTTTGCCCAGGTGTAATGATAGTTTGTTATCAGCGAGCCATATGCAGATTTTGCCTAGTTCCGAGCTGAGGGTTTTTTCAACCTGTAACTTGTCCCTGTCAGAGACCAGCAGGGCTGAATCATCCGCGAACAGGAACAAGTTGCAGTCACAAGCTGACGACATGTCATTTGCATAAATTAGGAACAGTGGTGGTAGTGGTAGTGAAAGGGTTAACATAATAATAATAATAATAATAATAATAATAATAATAATAATAATAATAATAATAATAATAATAATAATAATAATAATAATAATAATAATAATAATAATAATAACAATAACAATAACAATAATAATAATAATAATAATAATAATAATAATAATAATAATAATAATAATAATAAAATAATAATAATAATAATAATAATAAATTGGATTTGAAGAGAGAAGCGCCTTTCTCAGACTCAAGGACACTGTACAAGGAGAGAGAAGCTATATAAAAGAAAGGGTAGATACAAATATATAGTAACAACAGGAGAAAAAAAAAATAAGATACAAAAAAATAAAGGAAGCAAGGTGATGTCAACATAGGGAGGTTCGGCCTGTGGATACCATGGAGGGGGGGGAGCGTGAAGGGGGGGGGGGGGGGGGTTCTGGGACCATGTGGATATCATGGAGAAAGGGGAGCGTGGAGGAGGGGGGTGGTTCTGGGACCATGTGGATATCATGGAGAAAGGGGAGCGTGGAGGAGGGGGGGTGGTTCTGGGACCATGTGGATATCATGGAGAAAGGGGAGCGTGAAGGGGGGGGGGGGTTCTGGGACCATGTGGATATCATGGAGAAAGGGGAGCGTGGAGGAGGGGGGGTGGTTCTGGGACCATGTGGATATCATGGAGAAAGGGGAGCGTGGAGGAGGGGGGGTGGTTCTGGGACGCTGGAACTAACTGGTGAGCCTTCCTGAGGTGGCATGGGCCTAACTTGACGAAACACCAGTGAAGGGATGTGCCCTGCCCACTTGATAACCCTGGCGATATGCCGGCCCACATTGCTGGCACAAGGTGCACATGAGAATTATAATCGGAATCAGAATCAGACTTGAATTGGACAGTAGCCTAATTGGACTTGACATATTAGCATGACATTATGTCAATATCTGGAGCTCACATTTGAACAATTTCCTCCTGCACCCACCCCTTACCCTAAACCAGGTTCATATCATATTCCCTGCCCCCTACACCCCTTACCCTAAACCAGGTTCATATCCTATTCCCTCCCCCTACACCCCTTACCCTAAACCAGGTTCATATCCTATTCCCTCCCCCTACACCCCTTACCCTAAACTGGGTTCATATCCTATTCCCTACCTCTACACCCCTTACCCTAAACTGGGTTCATATCCTATTCCCTGCCCCCACACCCCTTACCCTAAACTGGGTTCATATCCTATTCCCTACCCCTACACCCCTTACCCTAAAGTCCCCTTACCGGAGTCTCATGGCAAGCACAGAAAGACTCAGAAGAAGCTTCTATCCCCAGGCCATCAGGCTGCTCAACGAACAATAACACTATGTAACAACCATCAAATGCACTCACAGCACACACTCACTTTAAACAAACAACTCACTGCAGCACCCACTCTACACACTTTAGAACACCTAAACACACTTTATATTTATTGGTAAAGAATTTGCACTACAACCCATACCTCATTACACCTTACTGTAAATTGTACCTCATCCCATTTCTCCTTTGCACTATATAGTATATTGTATATTAGTATATTGTATGGTAACTCAGTTACTTCTACTCTGCATTGAACATTGTACATTATATATATATATGTACATACTGAACACTTGTGTCTACGTACGTGACTTCTATTTTATACTGCTATACCTATTTTATTTTATACTTATCTATTTTTGTCTAGCACCGTCTCTGGAGCATAACAGAAAGAAGCATTTTGTATAAAAGTATGATGTACTTCTGTATGACAACTAATAAAGAAACTTGAACTTGAAACCAGGTTCATATCCTATTCCTTACCTCGACACCCCTTACACTAAACCAGGTGCATATCCTACTTTCCAAAGCAGTTTTCTATCATTTATTTCATGTAAAAGTTAAACCTAGATTTATTATTTTAATTAAGCAGTCGTGTAAAAACACAGATCTGATTTAATTATGCTTGACTCTGCTCCTGATGTGATACAATTGTGAATAAAGATAAAAAAAAATAAAAAATGAATTCAAATGAATGAGAAAAGCACAGACACATTCATCAAAATGATTGCTTTTATTTCTGTGTACATAGTGGTAACTGTACTGTGCTCTATATTAAAAAAAAACGAAAACAAGGCAGCAACTATATTAATATATAGCCAAATGATAACAATAGAAAGCATGTAGCCAGATTCTTGAGAGAAGTCAAGGATTTTTGGGCCAGAGAAAATTCCAAGAAGCCTCTTGAAGTCAAACTATGACACAAAATATTTACAAACAGCCTACTGTAGCCCTGCGCTGCCCACATATTGTGTTTTTGGTTATCATACACAAACCACACTATACTGTGTTCACACTGCAGGCAAAAGAGTGGCCCCAATCAGTTTTACTTTGTTGATATGCGACTCAGATACATTTTTATTTCAGTGTGAACGGCACAAATCCCATGGAATCTGATATTTTCGTACGTGGTCCTAAATCAGATACAGGTCTTCCAGGATTTTTTTGCAATGCGACCTCAGTCAGGAATTTGTGTAACTTTTTTTGCATCACTCTAGATTGACATTCGTCACAATTATGCACTGGCGGGGGTCACTCTATAAATACAAACATGGAAGATGCAGGTGTTCAGTTGACCTCGTAAGTATTTGGGGTGATACTTCTGTATACTATAACTTCTGTAGATATGATAGCTGGCCTCCACTCATGCACATCAACTTCCATCAAGACGGATTACTTCCATCTTTGTTATTGTTCATTTGCGCATGCGGTTTTGGATAAAAAAAAAAATAATCACATTATATTACAAATAATGTTAACAGCCAAACAAAGAAATTGGACCTGAGCAATAAATCAGAATTGAGCGCTAAGGCCTGCAGTGTGAACACAGCCTAATACTGTAGTTGTTCCACACACAAAAAACATTCACCTTCATTATTATTTGTCTATAAAACAAATAGAATACATTCAACCAAACAATGACTGTTGACCACCTTCATTTCGTTTAGTCATTGAGGCACAGACTTCATTTAAAACAAATAATATCAAAGACAAAAAGCTAAAATCGAAATGTTTGATCACAGTAAAAACCAAAACAAAAAGCCAAAAGCTTCTCACAGCTCCTTGGCGGGTTTGAAACCCGCTCATCCTGAGCTCTGTAGCGCGAGTCACGGAGAGGTGGCCCCCCCGGCCCCCGACAGCATGGAGACACCTGCCAGCGACCTGCACATGACCCCTCAGCAGTGGCGGCTGGTCCATAGAGGGACGCTATAGGGCGCCGCTCCCTCTGGTGGAAAGTCATTTTGGATTTTTCTATAAGAGTAGATTTCGACCGCTAAAAATATAATAAACATTTTAAAAATAAATAATAATTACAAATGTTAAGTATGTTTGTGTTTAAAATGCACAATAACGTGTAATATATCAAATATAAATCATTGTTCGTGTGTCCTGTTCATCCCCTCTCTCTTCTGGGGCGCTAGAAATATCGCACCCACTGACTGGCCGTCAGCGTGCAACGCAGCCAATTGAAAAATGCACAGGGCAACATAAATGCACCTAGCAACAAAATGTTGCCAATCAGCGTCTTCAAATGTGATGCCTGATGGGCGATTTCTCTAGCGCCCCAAGCAGAGTCAGGTGGTGTGTCGGGGGGTGCGCGGACTGATGACGACAACAATGATGGACGGAGTCAAGACGAGACAGGATAATAGTTGTTGTCGTCATCGGAAATTGATAATAATCACAAGATACATTGAGACAGTGTTGGATCTTAACTGAATTGATTCATATGGACACATTTATGGAAAGTTCAAGCCCGGACCACAAGGCTTCTCGAAAGGGTTTAGCGGCTCTTCCAATTCGTACGTGATGTTCTACCGGCAGTAGAAAAAGTGAGTCTCAGCCTCGATATAATACTGTTGTGTAGTTACTGAAACTGATTGAATATGGCACCGCCTCACCTCGAATCATCTTCACCAGCCACCACTGCCCCTCAGCTCATATAGCCGGGCCGGTCCACACAGGGTCTAGTCTCAATGGAATTCCAGATCAGTCCATTCAAAGGCGTTTCTCTCGATTCTCAAATAACAGGTGTGTTTTCTTTCGCTTTTCAAACGATATTACGAAAGCGTCGTTTCGATTCGCCCTTTAAATGACTTCATTCGAGAAATCCACCGATATGAAATCAAATACTTTCATCGTCATTCAAGTTGATAATATAGAAGCCATCAGCGCTATTACACAATGGGTTACTATTCAAGCAGGCATCTCACGGTCCAAATGAACCAAACTTCATGGCTGTACAATGATCAGTCGAATCTGTTTCTGTTTCAGCCGGGTAGCTATAGGACAACATCTTTACATAGTTAAGAAAGAAAAACTAGTAATAGTAATAACTAATAGTTGTTCCTTCTCTCAAAACACTTTTAAGGCAGAAGAATCGGTTCATCACAAACTACATCTGAACATTTTCCAATGACACTTTCCCAGTAGCCCCACTCCTGTTGCGAAGTGCGAACTAATGACAGCAGAGACCACACAGGTTTGAACCCCCGATGCTTCTCTGCAAGTGGTTTTCGCTCCAAACCTCAAAACAATAGCGGAGGTTATGGCATTCATCAGCAGCGCAATTCACGCAACTTTACATGTTTAAACCGACATACAAAATAAAGAAAAAAAAGAAATTCAAGAGCTATTTCTGTGAAATTATGATTGAAAGAAAAAAAACAATAATACGTGCAATTACTTTCGGACAAGTAAAGTAGGGCACCGTGCAATGATAGAATGAGTTTACCGTTAACACATATGCAGTCAGTGCTGTAAATCTTCCAAGCTTCAAATCTTCAGGGGTTGAAATGAGGGATACAAAATCTACGCTCGTTATTGGCACAGTAGAAAAGTTATGCTAAGGCCCTACTGGACGTCTCTCTGTCACTCCACCTTCTCTACGTAAGATTTACAAATGCACGGGAGTACTTTACAAGTTGAAAATGTGTAAATATACAGCGGTCTGTGTGATATGCATCCTCATCATACATATGGAGGAATGTAAAGCGGTTCAAAATGTATTATATTGTATATACAACAATATGCCATAATGCATAGGCATTTCATTCGCGGTATTACATATATATCCAGTAACACTGATAAACACAGTTATATACCTCTTAAAACAGTGCATGAACAACAACAAAAAAAGACAACAAGCCTTTGAAATGTATACTTAGGGCCATATTTCCGTGAATCTGGACCCATGCATGGGTGCTGGTGCTGGGTGCAGGGTGCTGGGTGCACGTGGGTGTGTCCCATTTATGTTTGGTAATTTGTTGACTATAGAGAATACAAGCACGGCACGCATTGGTCAAAGAGGCTGGAGTAGGAGGAATATACTAAGTAAGGAGGAGTAAGGAGGAGTACTCACGCTCCACTTGTGGGAGCACGCACGTGTTTGTTCAATTATATTATCAAAACATCGTGGCTTTAATAGTTTGAGAAAACGGGGGCGCCCGTGCGGTGCACCGCACACAGCACTACGGTGCAACACGGCCGACACGGGTTCGACTCCCGGACCCGGTGATCCTTGCCGAATTGTCTTCCCTGGTCTATCTCCCATTCCTCCTCTCTCTCTCTCTCTCTCTCTCTCTCTCTCTCTCTCTCTCTCTCTCTCTCTCTCTACCGGGAAATCAATAAAAACCTACCAAAACATAACTTGTCCGAAAGGACAAGTAACATTTAATAGATTGAGAAAACACACTGTATACACTTGTTAATTATTAGATTCGATTCCTGCACAATCGCAATAAGTCTAGTCTTCTGTTCAAGTTGATCTTATTTTGGTTTGTTTGCATTCAGTCAGTTTAGTTGAATAAGTAACGGGACCCCTGTCAGTCACCAACGATGAGCATTGACTGATTCTGGGCCCCGCACGTTTAAAGCTTATAGAGCTGGTTGTGATCAACAGATTGAAATGTCGTATTCGGTTGGAAATCGGTTGAAGGGATCTACTTAAAAGCGGGGGTGGAATGCATAGCCTAACATCCATTAAAAACATGTGGGAATATCTGGCCAGATGTTCCTACAGTATGCACCCTGGCCCTGAGCTACCGTCACGACAACAGTCAGCCTCAGCGTCCGCACGTAGACACGAGGTCTGAGCAGGCGGAGGAGGTGCAGGCGTGACTTCATGTCGAGCGACCAACACGACCAAACAGGCACAAAGCGGGAAAGGAATTCGCCTCACGACCGATAATAATCGCCGATATACCTGCGCCCAGTGTCTGCGCCTGGCACGGAAATAGAGCCCATAAGATTTTTTAGGATAATAGAGCCCTGAAATGTTACTATAAATCTGAACCACATTTTAGTTGAGCTGTGTCGACGGGACACCTATCAAAAGAAGAGTAGTCTTAAGTTTGGCTCTCCTGTGCTGTTGTTTGCTAACAGCAGAGGACCCCTGAGAGTGGTGTATGATACCTAAAGCTCATATCCAATGGACAGCATCGCCCTGGTCCCCCAGACCACCCAATAATCCCTCTTACTCGCTGATATCTGAGAGCGTCTGAGTATTTATAAAAACACGGCATAAGGAATCCATATTCCAGTCAATCAGAAGGCACGGCGAGGTTACATCGAATCCTCCCAAAATGTCCAGTTGTTGGGGTCTTCAAGGGTCTGTTTGGCATAGGACCACTATGACTCCCCCTCTGGATCTCTAGTCGTATAGAACGCCGCTTTGTCTATTTTACAAGCCTCCTTAGAGCTCCGGCACAAGGCCGACTTGACTGAAAAGAGCCCAGAGAGTCACAGAGACCAGTGACTGACGTCAAACGAATCCTAGTCCTCAATCTAGTATCTCAGTCGATCGCCGAGACGAACACCTGTGTACACTAGGTATGTAAGCTCTCTGAGGTCAGTACCTCCTCCGCTTTAGTCCAAAATTATGTTCCCTCCCCTAACGCGCACCCTCAGAGTGCATCCAACACGAAACGTATAGACCCAACCCAACCTCCATATTTCTAATTACGGACAGGGTTTTCTTTCACGATTTTTCTACAGACGATATTTCCCGACCCTCAGAATTCTTTACCACCCTAACCCCGCCCGGCCCCGCCCGCCCGCCCCGTCCCACCCCTGTCACTCAGGAGTCCTGCGGGGTCGTAGTAGGGGTCAAGCCGATGTAGGTTCCGTTGTCGTCCTTCTCGCCGTTCTCCTTGCCGCTGACCGGGGAGTACGACGTCTCCTCTTTAGTGGTCGTCTGTGGGGGGGGGGGGGGGGGGGGGGCGAGATACCAGTTTAAGCGGGTGATAAATGTCTTTGTTATATACTATTATATAAAAAATAAATAAAAGAACGTAAAATCATTTATAGTTAGGTTGTGTCAAATTGAACTTCCCTTTGGAATGAGAAGCGGTGCTCACGGAGAGCACGGAACATCATCAGAGACGCTTCTCACCCCAACCGTGGACTGTTCACCCGCCTGCGGGGTACTCGCTATGGGGCACGCTACCCGCCTGCGGGGTACTCGCTCTGGGGCACGCTACCCGCCTGCGGGGTACTCGCTCTGGGGCACGCTACCGCAGCCTCCCAGGCAGAACCAACAGGACCACAAATAGTTTCTTCCCCTCAGCTGTCAGACTTCTGAATCAAAACTCTACTTAGCCCACTGCACCTCACTGTATACCTGTGTACCTGCCATAGCTTATGTAGACTTTATTATTTTAATGATTCTTTTAATTATTATTTTGTATTCTCACCATTGCACATTGTGCTAACCATTGCACTTTACTGTACAGTTTTATTTATATGTGTCTTATATTGCAACTGACTGTTGATTGTCACATCCTGATTGAACGTACACAATCTCGTTGCACTATCTTGTACTGTGTAATGACAATAAAGTGAATCTAATTTAATATCAGGAGTATTCCTTTGAGAGCCTACTATTCAATAATTCAGCTATCCTTTGGATAGAAATGCATGTGATTGGTTCCAAGATGATCTGTCAGGGAGACGTCAGTGTGAAAGGTCGGGTTACGCCCAATAACTAAAGGTGTGCCACAGGGTTTAATTCTAGGTCCTGTCCTCTTCACTGTTTATATTAATGATATTGTGTCTTTGCTGAATGGCCCATCTGTACACAGGTGATACTGTGTATTGTATTGCTGAATCTGTACAATTGGCCATTGAGAACTTACAACTTTCCTTTATTATCCTCCAGGAAGCTCTTATTAAACTTAAATCGGTTCTTAATGCTAGTAAAACTATAATTGATGCTGTTTTCTAGAGCCAAAACATTTAATATGATGGTTTACACATGGCTACCATAAGTGGTTCTACCATTGAGAGAGTCACTGAATATAAATATCTTGGTGTGTGGCCCAATGAGAAATTTACATTTAAATTCCATGTGGACAACAAGTTGCGACAGACACAGAAACAGAACCTGATGGAGTTGTCGAAGCAGTTTTCTTATCAGTCTTGGACTATGGTGATATTTTAAATGCTGTGGCCTCAACCTTTAAGTCCCTGGACTCTGTGTATCACTCTGCCCTCAGATTCATCACTAGTGTCCTTAATGAGAAGGTTGCTTAGTCCTCTTTGATGGAGAGGCACAACAAACACTGGTATTTGTTAATTTGTAAGGCCCTTACTTGTAAGCTACCTCCTTATACTACATCATTATTGGTAAGCTACCTCCTTATACTACATCATTATTGGTAAGCTACCTCCTTATACTACATCATTATTGGTAAGATACCTCCTTATACTACATCATTATTGGTAAGCTACCTCCTTATACTACATCATTATTGGTAAGATACCTTCTTATACTACATCATTATTGGTAAGATACCTCCTTATACTACATCATTATTGGTAAGCTACCTCCTTATACTACATCATTATTGGTAAGATACCTCCTTACACTACATCATTATTGGTAAGCTACCTCCTTATACTACATCATTATTGGTAAGCTACGTCCTTATACTACATCATTATTGGTAAGCTACCTCCTTATACTACATCATTATTGGTAAGCTACCTCCTTATACTACATCATTATTGGTAAGCTACCTCCTTATACTACATCATTATTGGTAAGATACCTCTTTATACTACATCATTATTGGTAAGATACCTCCTTATACTACATCATTATTGGTAAGATACCTCCTTATACTACATCATTATTGGTAAGCTATCTCCTTATACTACATCATTATTGGTAAGCTATCTCCTTATACTACATCATTATTGGTAAGCTATCTCCTTATACTACATCATTATTGGTAAGCTATCTCCTTACACTACATCATTATTGGTAAGCTATCTCCTTATACTACATCATTATTGGTGAAGAATGTTGGAACCTATGGAACCCCTTCTAGTGACTGGCTGGTCCTTAAGTAGTTTGCTCTGAACAGGGTAAATCTGCATTTCTCTATGATGCCCCTCCAGCTCATGGAATGAACTCCAACAGTGCTGAGATTCCGAGATTCTCCCCTCTGTCGCAGAGTTTAAAACCTTGATCTCCAACCTTTGTCTATCAAGTTGTACGTGTTTTAATTGATTCGTTATCCTTACTTTTGTCTCGTCTTGTTGTCTTATTGTTATGACTTTATATGCTGTGTGATCTTATATCCCTTTTTTTGTGTGTGCTTATTTCTGTGTGTACACTCGACGTGACTGTAAATGAGGGAACCCTCAGTTGCCTTTCGAGTTTTCAATAAAGGTTTGAAATTAAATTAAATAATCTCATTGAAGGGAGATCCCCTGATACATTACAGACCGTTTACAGCTCAGGAGCCAGTGTTAGCAAAAACAAAATGGAAGTGAGGAAGTGATTTTTCTATTGATAAAATAAAATAAAAACCTTTAATTAAAACAGGCTATGGTTATGTCATGCAATGTGAAAATCAAATGATTGTACACATAATTATGGAATGAGAGATGTAAATTAAACCAGTGCAGACTTACAGGAGCAGTATAGACAGCCTTGGTAAATACCATGCGTTTGACTTCGCTCTACACAGGAACATACAGGGAAAACACATGCACTGTTAGTATGAAGTTAACCCTTTCACTACCACACTATACCAAAGGGTTAACCTTCTGTAGTGTGTTAGTGAAAGGGTTAAGCAACGCAATGAATTACATGACAAATTAATATCACAAAATAAAAACAAACAAGAGTATCCCTAGGTTTGGAAGTCACAAGCACATAGTTAGTGGCACACGTGTTTGCCTATTAGTAACCATTCCATTGTGCCGTTTGTTACATGTATTAGGTCAAGGAATGGGGGTTCTACCAGCAGGCTAGTGGCAGCTTTGCATGACGTGATCGTTTGCCAGTGTTTTTGACATGTGGATGCCAAGTCAATCTTGACCTTGATACAAAAATGAAGTCATACTTCTTACTTTTGTTACTTACTTAGTTTTGTTTGTTTTGTTGTGCTAGAAATACCCTAACCAGGGGCGGCCGGGTGGCGCAGCGGTCTAAGCGTCTGTCTACCACCACAGAGACAGTGGGATTGAATCCAGCTGTGGTGCCTCCGGCTTGGCCGACCGTCCATACTAACACAATTGGCAGTGTTAGAGTTCTAAATAAATGCACTACAGGTATTAGGGTGGTATTTTTGTCAGATGTGGTGACTTTCATGGGTTCATGTGGTGTTTTAAGATACATTTTCAGATACAATGTCTGCCTATGGTTTCAGTGGTGAAATACCAACGTTATTTTAGTCCGATTCACCACATATAGGATTCCACTGTATCTGAGAATGTGTCTCAAACGCCACATGGAAGTCACCACATCTGACAATAATACGGTGTCTAAACAGAAAGACGAGGAATACTTCCTCAGATGGACTTTGTAAAAACATAGTTCCAAAACATGTTTCATGTTTAAATTATTTTACTCCTCTCTCGCTCTCCCTCCATTTCCCCCTAGTGTCTTTGGGCTCTCTCTCTCTCTCTCTCTCTCTCTCTCTCTCTCTCTCTCTCTCTCTCTCTCTCTCTCTCTCTCTCTCTCTCTCTCCCTCTCTCTCTCTCTCTCTCTCTCTCTCTCTCTCTCTCTTGTTCCTTCCTTCCTGCTGATTCATTATACATTATACTCTCCCTTTAACTCTCTCTCTCTCTTCCTCTCTCTCTATAAGTCTCTCTTAATTGGTCTTTGAATATTATTATAAAAACCTGTAATGTCCACAATGACAAAACCTTTCAGAAAACAAGTGACACATAAGATGTTAACGTGGCGTTTTTTAGTTGAGTGGTGACTTTCTTCCGTTTAGAAAATAAAGACCAAATAATTATGTAAAAAGAAATGGCGCCTTGATGTTTGTAACGAGACAAGAATGACTTGGAACCCACATGTCAAAAAGACTGGTGTGGTCCTTTAAGTCCCATAATGCAGTCAATACAAAAAGACTGGTGTGGTCCTTTAAGTCCCATAATGCAGTCAATACAAAAAGACTGGTGTGGTCCTTTAAGTCCCATAATGCAGTCAATACAAAAAGACTGGTGTGGTCCTTTAAGTCCCATAATTCAAACAAGACAAAATGGGCAACGAGGGAGAAGATAGCCAACTCAGTATCCCATAATAACGTGTGCAGCGTGACCTACTGTAGCAAGAGCAGTGAACACTAATAAAAACGCAAGTCTGTTCCACACACCGTTTTCCATACCCCCTGCGTGCGGGCGCGGACCAGGAGCACAATGAAGACGACGAGCAGGATGGCGCCCAGGCCCACGATGATGAGGGGGAAGTTGGAGGCCAGCGCCACCATGAAGAGCAGCCTCTGGAGCCTCTGCACGGAGGCGTCGTCGATCACCACGCTCTGGGGGAGAGAATAACAACACGTTACTGGAGGACGCTGTGTGTCTATACTCAACTCCAGTGGTCGGGGTGGAGCTGGACTCTCTAGTGGTGGTGGTGGAGCTGGACTCTCTAGTGGTGGTGGAGCTGGACTCTCCAGTGGTGGTGGAGCTGGACTCTCTAGTGGTGGTGGAGCTGGACTCTCTAGTGGTGGTGGAGCTGGACTCTCTAGTGGTGGTGGAGCTGGACTCTCTAGTGGTGGTGGAGCTGGACTCTCTAGTGGTGGTGGAGCTGGACTCTCTAGTGGTGGTGGAGCTGGACTCTCTAGTGGTGGTGGAGCTGGACTCTCTAGTGGTGGTGGAGCTGGACTCTCTAGCGGTGGTGGAGCTGGACTCTCTAGTGGTGGTGGAGCTGGACTCTCTAGTGGTGGTGGAGCTGGACTCTCTAGCGGTGATGGAGCTGGACTCTCTAGTGGTGGTGGAGCTGGACTCTCTAGTGGTGGTGGTGGAGCTGGACTCTCTAGTGGTGGTGGAGCTGGACTCTCTAGCGGTGGTGGAGCTGGACTCTCTAGTGGTGGTGGAGCTGGACTCTCTAGTGGTGGTGGTGGAGCTGGACTCTCTAGTGGTGGTGGAGCTGGACTCTCTAGTGGTGGTGGAGCTGGACTCTCTAGTGGTGGTGGAGCTGGACTCTCTAGCAGTGGTGGAGCTGGACTCTCTAGTGGTGGTGGAGCTGGACTCTCTAGCGGTGGTGGAGCTGGACTCTCTAGCGGTGGTGGAGCTGGACTCTCTAGTGGTGGTGGAGCTGGACTCTCTAGTGGTGGTGGAGCTGGACTCTCTAGTGGTGGTGGAGCTGGACTCTCTAGTGGTGGTGGAGCTGGACTCTCTAGTGGTGGTGGAGCTGGACTCTCTAGTGGTGGTGGAGCTGGACTCTCTAGTGGTGGTGGAGCTGGACTCTCTAGTGGTGGTGGAGCTGGACTCTCTAGTAGTGGTGGAGCTGGACTCTCTAGTGGTGGTGGAGCTGGACTCTCTAGTGGTGGTGGAGCTGGACTCTCTAGCGGTGGTGGAGCTGGACTCTCTAGTGGTGGTGGAGCTGGACTCTCTAGCGGTGGTGGAGCTGGACTCTCTAGCGGTGGTGGAGCTGGACTCTCTAGTGGTGGTGGAGCTGGACTCTCTAGTGGTGGTGGAGCTGGACTCTCTAGTGGTGGTGGAGCTGGACTCTCTAGTGGTGGTGGAGTTGGACTCTCTAGTGGTGGTGGAGCTGGACTCTCTAGTGGTGGTGGAGCTGGACTCTCTAGTGGTGGTGGAGCTGGACTCTCTAGTGGTGGTGGAGCTGGACTCTCTAGTGGTGGTGGAGCTGGACTCTCTAGTGGTGGTGGTGGAGCTGGACTCTCTAGTGGTGGTGGAGCTGGACTCTCTATCTCCCTGTCTCCGGCTGTCCCTGAGCAACGACCGGAGTGTTAAATGTCCCTTGACTAAGACGGGGAGGACGTGACCCTCTTTGCGCCGCCCCTGTGCCTCAAATAGATTGCTATCAGCTCTATCTTTAATCTTTCAAAATGTTCAGTTGCTATCGCTATTAGCTCTATCTTTAATTTTTCAAAATGTACAGTTGCTATTGCATGCACTCATCTGTGTTCCACTACACACATGAGTGCATGCTTACCAACTGTCCGTCTGCAACACTACTATCACCAACATCTAAGAAGGGAGATCCCCCCTTGAATGGCCCTTCTAAGGTTTCTCTCCTCCACACTGCCTGTGGAGCTTTTTTTCACACTGCCTGTGGAGCTTTTTTTCCCTATTGTTAGGTTTTAGTGAGTTTTTCCTTACCTTCGCGTGGGGTATGTCTGGGAGTGCTTGCATTCTTTCATTTATTTGCATCCATCTAAAAATGTTTGCACCTTATGGTGTTCTTGTTCTGTTCTTGACTTATTGTTATGTTTTCTTCTTGACTTGTTTAAAGAAGATCTGTACGGCCCATGAAGACATTAACGTGTGTTGTCGGGCCCTATAAATACATTTGATTTGATTTGATTTGTGGTGGAGCTGGACTCTCTAGTGGTGGTGGAGCTGGACTCTCTAGTGGTGGTGGAGCTGGACTCTCTAGCGGTGATGGAGCTGGACTCTCTAGCGGTGATGGAGCTGGACTCTCTAGTGGTGGTGGAGCTGGACTCTCTAGTGGTGGTGGAGCTGGACTCTCTAGCGGTGATGGAGCTGGACTCTCTAGTGGTGGTGGAGCTGGACTCTCTAGTGGTGGTGGAGCTGGACTCTCTAGCGGTGGTGGAGCTGGACTCTCTAGTGGTGGTAGAGCTGGACTCTCTAGTGGTGGTAGAGCTGGACTCTCTAGTGGTGGTGGAGCTGGACTCTCTAGTGGTGGTGGTGGAGCTGGACTCTCTAGTGGTGGTGGAGCTGGACTCTCTAGTGGTGGTGGTAGAGCTGGACTCTCTAGTGGTGGTGGAGCTGGACTCTCTAGTGGTGGTGGTGGAGCTGGACTCTCTAGTGGTGGTGGAGCTGGACTCTCTAGCGGTGGTGGAGCTGGACTCTCTAGTGGTGGTGGTGGAGCTGGACTCTCTAGTGGTGGTGGAGCTGGACTCTCTAGTGGTGGTGGAGCTGGACTCTCTAGTGGTGGTGGAGCTGAACTCTCTAGTGGTGGTGGAGCTGGACTCTCTAGTGGTGGTGGAGCTGGACTCTCTAGTGGTGGTGGAGCTGGACTCTCTAGTGGTGGTGGAGCTGGACTCTCTAGTGGTGGTGGAGCTGGACTCTCTAGTGGTGGTGGAGCTGGACTCTCTAGCGGTGATGGAGCTGGACTCTCTAGTGGTGGTGGAGCTGGACTCTCTAGTGGTGGTGGAGCTGGACTCTCTAGTGGTGGTGGAGCTGGACTCTCTAGTGGTGGTGGAGCTGGACTCTCTAGCGGTGATGGAGCTGGACTCTCTAGTGGTGGTGGAGCTGGACTCTCTAGTGGTGGTGGAGCTGGACTCTCTAGTGGTGGTGGAGCTGGACTCTCTAGTGGTGGTGGAGCTGGACTCTCTAGTGGTGGTGGAGCTGGACTCTCTAGTGGTGGTGGAGCTGGACTCTCTAGCGGTGGTGGAGCTGGACTCTCTAGTGGTGGTGGAGCTGGACTCTCTAGTGGTGGTGGAGCTGGACTCTCTAGTGGTGGTGGAGCTGGACTCTCTAGCGGTGGTGGAGCTGGACTCTCTAGTGGTGGTGTGTGTGACCACCTCCTAGTACAAACTTCTCTAGGAAGAAGACGAAGATGAGGATTAAGGCGAGACACTGCAGGTGAATAGGCAAATATACTTTTTTTGTTGATTTTGAGATTTTGTTATATTTTGCTTCCTAAACATGTCTTCTATGAAACTAGTGACAATAAAACGTCAATAACACACATTTAGTTGTTCATTTTACTTCATTTTGCCTTATTGCATCCATAAATGTCCACATATTTAATGGAGAAGTGCCTCATTTGCATATATAAACATAAATTTCAGAAAACTTGTCTCTACTAGGAGGTGGTCCAGAGGGGGGGGGGGGGGTCTTTATACTGGGAGGTGGTCCAGAGGGGGGGGGTCTCTACTAGGAGACTAGTGGTCACACACACACTGTGGAACAGTGTCTATCTGTCTGTCTGTCTGTCTCTCTGCTGTCTGTCTCTCCGGCTCTGCAGCTGGACCTTCTCAAATAAGCACGGAAAAGCTTTTAAGCTCATAGCTCCAATTTGGGTCCCAAATTGCGGTACAAATGAAGGAGGTGTCTCGGGTAGTGTACTCTAGTTAATATTATGTTCTCTCTGCAATTAGACTGCCCCTCATTCATCCCTATCTGATGCTATCTCTGAAAACAGTTCCTGCGAGCGCAGTCAGTGCACCCCATAACGCTATATATATAAACCTGCATTCATTCGGAGAGAAAGACCTATTCCACATGCTATTTAGGGTTTTGACAATAATTACACTAATATCGCTATTTCACAATGAACTATAATGAATTACGGGGGTCATACAGAACACGCGCCAGTGTCTTTATTTCCGCGTTGGAACGAATGCATGTACTGAGGAGCGCTTGTGCGTAGTAACGATATTCTACCACTGGGCGTCAGCTAAGTGTGCTCAGAGCTGTGCGTAGACATAAGCACAAAGTCAAGTTCAAGTTGAAATTGATGAATCCCACTCTTTGCTTAGAAATGATCGTACGCACAGGGTAAGCACAAATCTGTGCGTAAGACACGTTGATGAATGAGGGCCCTGGACTTTTACTTTTAAAACAACATTGTACAATTTTACACTTACTGTATAGTTCTGTATATTTTTACTGTATATTTTATATTAGAATGTAACATAGGAAACGTATATCCCGGACCGTATTTTATTCTTATAGGCTTATTGTTCAGATTCAGATTCAGATTACTTTATTCACCATATTGCAGTACAAATGGAACGTGATTTGACGTTTACAGTGATTAAAGTATTTCTATTCTATTCTATTCTATTTTTGAGGGTGCCCTGTATTTTTTTCATCACCAAAAGTGCTTGTTTGTGCCACTGGAACTGAAATCTCACTCTGAGATCCCGCGAGGTGTGAGTTGTTGCAGGAGAACAACACTGGTCAGCTGTGGAGCATGAGAGTGTGACCGCGGAAGCGTTGTTGTGTTGGAAGCTAGCTAAGCGTTATCTAAAAGATTAAAACAGTTAGCTTAGCGTTATCTGAAAGATAAAAACAGTTATAGCTTAGCGTTATCTGAAAGATAAAAACAATTATAGCTTAGTGTTATCTGAAAGATAAAAACAGTTAGCTTAGCGTTATCTGAAAGATAAAAACAGTTATAGCTTAGCGTTATCTGAAAGATAAAAACAGTTAGCTTAGCGTTATCTGAAAGATAAAAACAGTTAGCTTAGCGTTATCTGAAAGATAAAAACAGTTAGCTTAGCGTTATCTGAAAGATAAAAACAGTTAGCTTAGCCTCATCTAAAAGATAAAAATGGTTAACCGTCTGTAGTGTGGTAGTGAAAGGGTTAACCGTCTGTAGTGTGGCAGTGAAAGGGTTAACCGTCTGTAGTGTGGTAGTGAAAGGGTTAACCGTCTGTAGTGTGGTAGTGAGAGGGTTAACCTTCTGTAGCGTGGTCGTGAAAGGGTTAACCCTTTGTCGTGTGGCAGTGAAAGGGCTAATCTTCTGTATTTTCTTTACCCTTGCCTTCAAGCCTTGAACTCCTTCCTCTCTCACCTTTTATATAATTTTTTTTATTTTCATTTATTCTACTAAAACTGTATTGTTAATTTTTTCTGTAAAGTGTCTTTGAACATTCGGAAAAGCGCTGTACAAAATGTATGTATTATTATTATTATTATTATTGTCGCAGTGAAAGGGTTAACCGTTTGGTAGTGTGGCAGTGAAAGGGTTAATAATATAATGCCTATTTTCTTCAAACTCTGGTGGACGCTGAGCAGCACAGACCTCCCGCTGTGGCACCTTAGTGAGTCGCCCAGACTCGTTACCGTTTAGTAAAAATTGTGTTGTGAAACAATCTTTCTGATACAAAGCTTCTTACCTCATTTATGAACATTACAGGGAAGACAGTGGTGTTTATGCCGTAGGTCACTCTGTAAAACGACAAGAAGAACATACAGGAAAATCATATACTGAATCATTTTAGTCAAAGATTGGCAAACAGTATACCTTTGTCTCGTTTCTGCTTTAAAGACATATATGCAGCTACGCTAGCAAGCTACTGGTCTCTGTGATACAGTATCACATAACATACAGTAATCTAAACATGACATTTAGATCAGATTCGATTAGATTAAAATGTATTGTCATCATACAGCACAAGTGCAGTGCAACGGAAATAAGTTTGGCATCCAATCAGAGTGCAAATGTAACAGTAAAGTGCAATAGTAATATACAATGTACAGGAGTTTAAACTGCGTCTAAAATATATAAATTAGTACTACTGGCCGTAGTGCTAATCAGATGTATGTACAGAGTTGTAGTATTAATATGTAATACAGGTATAAAGACACTATGGCCAGCAGTGTAACTAGTAAGAGTAGGTAAGGTACAGATATAGTATCTACAGATATAAGATATATAAATAGAAGGATTATATGCAGGTATATTCAGACATATATGTATATATATGTGCCGTAAATATACAAATATGAATGTAAATATGCAGTATATATAGCACTGTTGAGACCAAGCGTTGTGTGTCTGTGTGGACAGAGATACTCACGAGAACCCGGCCATTTTGCCAATCAGGATATTGATCTGTGCTCTCTTGTTGGCACGTACGGGGACACCGGTCGTCTGGGGACAAGGGGAAGAAATCATGAATAAAAAATGGTGTGAAATGAAAAGACATCCTCTCCTCGGTTGCTCCGCTCATTCATGTCATTAATACTACTCTCTATTCTCTTCTCCCACTTCTCAAATCTGACGCCACCAAATATCAACAAACAGTGTGTAGAGGGCAGGGGTGTAAAAAGTACCCAGAAATTATACTTAAGTGAAAGTATGGGTACCGTCTCAAAATCGTCCTCAAGTAAAAGTCAGAGTATCTGGCTAAAAACACACTTGAGTAAAAATAAAAAAGTTTCTACCTTTAAATGTACTTAAAGTAAAACTACAAAAAAAATTATGACTTTCTATCATTCTGATAGCAGGTGTTTAATCAAAGATCCCTGCTTTCTAGTCTCGCACAAGGACCAATCAGGCAGGTTAATTTTCCATTGATGGGGATTTGAGTGACTTATTTTTAGTGCGGCCGCAGGATTAATAACGTTAACGTTAGTTCGGCCAGAGAAAACAAATATACTAATTAAAATGGTTGGACCTGCGAGATTTGTACTTTGTAGGTCTGCATTTTAAATGTGAGGAGTATGTTTTTTTTTCTCTGAAATGTAATTGAGTAAAAGTAAAAAAAAAAAGTAAAAGTATACAAACCTAATAATACTCGAGTAAAGTACAAATCCCCAAAAACAGTACTTAAGTATTGTAACAAAGTACAATTACTCAAGTACTTTACACCCCTGGTAGAGGGACACCGGTTATTGCAGCCAAGTACAACAAGGAATCTGCGGGAAAATGACACAGCGGTGACCTTGCTTACTTCATATTGTGGAGAAACCATCCAGTGGTTCTCAACCTTTTTGGGTCAATTATGATTATTGTCTGTTCTCTGTGCCATGTTTAAATTTGCCTCAGTTTGTTAGGTCAATTAAGTCTCTCAGTGTTGTATGTCAAATGAAGACTTCTAACAATGGGTAAGGAGTGGACCCAATAAAATCTATAATTGTTTGTGATGTGAGGTGAGGTGAGTTTATTCAGTTGGTGCACGTATGCACTTCCGCATGTCTAACACCAGAGGGCACCACAGTATATCTTTATGCAGCTCCACCAGGGCCCTTATTCACAAAGTCACCTAGATAGTCCTTGGGCCAAACACTTTTTTGGTACCATCTGGGTGGGCAAATTCTAGATGTGACTTTATTATTCCTATACAGCCCTAGATTATGTTTTGATATGATAGACCTTTTGGTTTTGTAGCTTATTAGTTATTATTATCACCTCCTGAAGGTATGGAGTTTTTGCTAAATAAGTCTCCTGCCATATTTTGCTTCCCTTCATAGATTCGCTCGTACGTCAGTTTGTCTGGGTACTAGAGACATGACCATGATAACGTCTTCATGCGCCTGAGTCTCCTGAACACGTAAGAGACAAACCCTGAGTTGATCGGACCTTCCTACGCTGAGGTATAGTAACCTTTGCGCACCTACCCCCCTGCCGGTGAATGCATCACTGTTGCGGTTTTTCTGAGGTGTTATGCGGTAGGTGTGCAAGAGTTACCGGGTTGAGGTCCAGGTAGGTCTGGTGGTGCTCTCTCTTGGGGGACAGGCCGTCGATGGCGTCGACATACTTCTTGTCTCCGAGGTAGAAATGAGGGAAGGAGGCCACCACAGGTGCACCTGGAGAAGGAGAGGAGGAGAGGAGAGGAGAGGAGAGGAGGAGGAGAGGAGAAGAGAGAAGGAGGAGAGGAGAGGAGAGAAGAAGAGGGAGAGGAGAGGAGGAGAGGAGGAGGAGAGAAGAGAGAGGAGAGGAGAGGAGGAGAGGAAGAGGGAGAGGAGAGGAGAGAAGAGGAGATGAGAGGAGAGGAGGGGAGGAGAGGAGAGGGTGAGGAGAGAAGAGGAGAGGAGGAGAGGAGAGGAGAGAAGAGGAGGAGGAGAGGAGAGGTGAGGAGAGGTGAGGAGTAGAGAGGGTGAGGAGAGGAGGAGGAGAGGAGGAGGAGAGGATAGGTGAGGAGAGGGTGAGGAGAGGAGAGAAGTGGAGGAGAGGAGAGGAGGAGGAGAGAAGAGGAGAGGAGGAGAGGAGAGGGTGAGGAGAGGAGGAGAGGGTGAGGAGAGGAGAGAAGAGGAGGAGAGGAGAGGAGGAGAGAAGAGGAGAGGAGGAGGAGGAGAGGAGGAGGAGAGGGTGAGGAGAGGAGAGGGTGAGGAGAGGAGAGAAGAGGAGGAGAGGAGGAGGAGAGGAGATGAGGAGAGAAGAGGAGAAGAGGAGAGGAGAGGAGAGGAGGAGAGAAGAGGAGGAGAGGGAAGGAGGAGAGAAGAGGAGAGAAGAGGAGAAGAGGGAAGGAGGAGAGAAGAGGAGAGAGAAGAGGAGAGGGAGGGAGGAGCGAAGAGGAGAGGAGGAGAGAAGAGGAGGAGAGGGGAGGTGTGGGGTTGGGGCGAGGACAGGAGGAGAGAAGGGGGAAAATTGGGGGAAAGGTGGCAGAGGGAGAGGGACATAAGTCACTGCTATACTGAGCAAGACAGTGTTGTTGCTCAACAGCTCATCGTCACTTCATCATATGAACATAAAACCACTTCCTTAAAAGCAGCAGTGCGGTGGGTCAGGGAGCAGGGGGGTGGGTATGGGGCGGTGGGTCAGGGAGCAGGGGGGTGGGTCAGGGAGCAGGGGGGTGGGTCAGGGAGCAGGGGGGTGGGTCAGGGAGCAGGGGGGTGGGTATGGGAGCAGGGGGGTGGGTCAGGGAGCAGGGGGGTGGGTCAGGGAGCAGGGGGGTGGGTCAGGGAGCAGGGGGGTGGGTCAGGGAGCAGGGGGGTGGGTCAGGGAGCAGGGGGGTGGGTCAGGGAGCAGGGGGGTGGGTCAGGGAGCAGGGGGGTGGGTCAGGGAGCAGGGGGGTGGGTCAGGGAGCAGGGGGGTGGGTCAGGGAGCAGGGGGGTGGGTCAGGGAGCAGGGGGGTGGGTCAGGGAGCAGGGGGGTGGGTATGGGAGCAGGGGGGTGGGTCAGGGAGCAGGGGGGTGGGTCAGGGAGCAGGGGGGTGGGTCAGGGAGCAGGGGGGTGGGTCAGGGAGCAGGGGGGTGGGTCAGGGAGCAGGGGGGTGGGTCAGGGAGCAGGGGGGTGGGTCAGGGAGCAGGGGGGTGGGTCAGGGAGCAGGGGGGTGGGTCAGGGAGCAGGGGGGTGGGTCAGGGAGCAGGGGGGTGGGTCAGGGAGCAGGGGGGTGGGTCAGGGAGCAGGGGGGTGGGTCAGGGAGCAGGGGGGTGGGTCAGGGAGCAGGGGGGTGGGTCAGGGAGCAGGGGGGTGGGTCAGGGAGCAGGGGGGTGGGTCAGGGAGCAGGGGGGGGGGGGTATGGGGGACGTCCGTTCAGAGATAAAAACTCGTATGTGACAAAGTTCAGACCCGCTGTTTTCGATCTCTGATATGGAAGTTGACGCAACATTAGAAACCACCCCCCCCTGCCTCTCGAGCATGGCTTTAACCCTTTCACTTTGGTAGTGAAAGGTTATAACCTTCTGTATAGTGTGGTAGTGAAAGGGTTAACCCTTTTTGTCGCGTGGCAGTGAAAGGGTTAACCTTCTGTATTGTTGCAGTGAAAGGGTTAACCATTTGGTAGTGTGGTAGTGAAAAAAGGGTTAAGATATGTTTCAGCACAAAAATAAATCTACTTTACATGGAAATGGCTGACTTTCATTTCATCAAACCAGAGACCAATGGACCTGTCTCAAAACCCTGCCCCTTTTCTTGATCCTCCAATCACAACTGTCGCTTACCTCGGACAAACCAAGTTTGTCCGAGGTAAGCGACAGCTGTGATTGGAGGATCAAGAAAAGGGGCAGGGTTTGAGACAGGTCCATTGGGTAACACATCTCTGAGTTGCTTCTCTACACTATGAACCCTAGTCTAGACGTCTCCGGTCACCGGGGACTGGTCTGCTAACTGTTCCTATAGGACCAGAACAAAACATGTTGGTGAAGCCACATTCTTCTACTATGCCACACATTTGAACTGCCAGGAGATCTTAGATCTGCCCCCAACTCTGCCCCAATTTTTTAAGATTAGGCTAAAAAACGCTTATGTTTTTTCTGCTTTTAACTGCTGCTAAACCACTGCACTCTTTTTTGCACTTTATTCTTTTGTTTTGTTTGTTTTAATGCATCGTCAATCTATTCGTGAGAATGCACCGCTTTTATACTGTACCCTTCTGTGTTCCTTTTATATATATTATTATTATTATGAATATTCCTTTTTAATTCCAGAGAATCATTATTTTTTATACTGTGCCTTCTCCTTTTTATTGTTTTGTGTGTACAGCACTTTGGATTGTCTCTGTGTATGAAAGGTGCTTTATAAATACATTTGACGTGACTTGACACTTTACATTTTAGGGAACACAACTAATGAGTCCATACAGTGGAACGAACAAGCACCTCTAGCGGCATTAACACAGTGTAGATATCACTGAACTGAGAGTTAACCGTTAGAATTAGAAATGATGTATATCCCGGGGCCGCATTTGATTCTGTATTCTATTTTATTCTTCTTTTTTATATTATATATATATATATATATATATATATTTTTTTTTTTTTTTTTTTTTTAGATTATGTTTTTGGTAGATTTTTATTGGCTTTACTGGACATGTCCGGCAGAGAGGAAGAACGGGGGAAGACATGCGGCAAAGGTCTGCGATCTGTAGTGCCGGATTTCCCTCGGGATTATTAAAGGATTTCCATTCTATTCTATTGTATTAGAGGTTAATCAGGAGGATAATACGTGGACCAGAGGTAACGGGGGGTCTGTTGTGAAGGGTGGAGGGTTCCCTGATGCTCCTGGGGGGGGTCTGTTGTGAAGGGTGGAGGGTTCCCTGATGCTCCTGGAACAGAGGTAACGGGGGGTCTGTTGTGAAGGGTGGAGGGTTCCCTGGTGCTCCTGGCCAAATGCCAAACCAGGCCTCTGACATCAAGGTCACTTAATCAACCCTCTCCTTAATTCATCCTTGAGTGCATAGTAGTGGAGACAGATTAGCGAGATAGGCAGTAGTATAAGTATAAGGTACGTAATAGTCGGCCTAAAAGACCGTGGGGGTGATCGGAAGGTTCCCGGTTTGATTCCCGCTCCTCCCGGGCAGCGTGTCGAAGTGTCCTTGAGCAAGACACTTAACCCCCTAATTGCTCCTGATGAGCAGGTTTTTGAAGAAAAAAAAAACGTTTACGTTTAATTCATTTATCCACTCTGGTTGGATGGTGCGTATGTATATGTATGTATTGTGCTGTATAATGACAATACATTTGAATCGAATCTCATTTTGAAATCGCTACCTGTTGAGTGGATCACCATGGTGCAATGCAATCACCTCCGAAGCTGTCTGCCACTGTCGTGTCCATAGGCAGCGTAGCGATTTCAAAATGAGATTCGATTCAAATGTATTGTCATTATACAGCACAATACATACATATACATACACCCCATCCAACCAGAGTGGATAAATTAATTAAACGTAAAAAAAAAAAAAAAAAAATATTGAACTAAGAGTGATTTGAACCTGTGACCATAGGCTCCACAGCCAGGAGACGAACAAGTTGAGCTAAATCGGCGGATGTTAAAACTGAGTGACTAATCCATGATTTACACTTGTGCCAATTGCGTGAATCTTTAGTATTGGCATTAATAAATCAGATGTCATGCTAATATGTCATGTTCTACAGTAGGGCGTACTACTGTGATACCCATTTCAAAGTGCGTGTGTGCGAGGCTCGCTCTCCGCTCTCCCCCTCTCCGCTCGCTCTCGCATTATTATTATTTCTACGCTACGCTCATAACTAGCGTAGGCAGGGGCGGTCAGTGGCCAATCAGAGCAACGCGGAAGGACAACTGGCTTGTGGAAAGTATAGACGCGGGCCGGACTGGGGAAATGATTCAGGCCAGGAAATATAGTGCAAAATATAGCCCCAGTCAGGCCACTTTTTAAACAGGGGGTCTGGGGGTCCCTTACCCTTTTTCGTAATGTCAGATTGAAAAGAATACAATCTTTTATTCAACTTCAGCCCTGATCATAACACCACATATTCATTTTATAATTCTAACCCTTTAAATGCCAGTGTGTGTGATGGCATATATTTGCAATATATCAAATGCAAAGTAGATTCTGCGGCTCCCTTTGTGTGTGTGTGTGTGTGTGTGTGTGTGTGTGTGTGTGTGTGTGTGTGTGTGTGTGTGTGTGTGTGTGTGTGTGTGTGTGTGTGTGTGTGTGCGTGTGTGTGTGTGTGTGTGTGTGTGTGTGTGTGTGTGCGTGTGTGTGTGTATGTGTGTGTGTGTGTGTGTGCGTGTGTGTGTGTGTGTGTGTGTGTGTGTGTGTGTGTGTGTGTGTGTGTGTGTGTGTGTGTGTGTGTGTGTGTGTGTGTGTGAGCAAGAGAGAGAGAGAGATAGTTCTCCAACTTGTGTGAGTTGCAGTGATCTCCTGGTTGTTCCCCACCTAGGTTATCTAACTATTGCGCCACTGCAACTAGAAACACTGGCCTGGCCGCCTGAATACTTTCGACAACAAATGTTTGTTTCCGCGTCTCTGATTGGCCCGCGCATTTCTGGTCATGTGATATGTGCGCCAATCGTGGGACCGCGAGTTTCTACACTGGTTAAGCTTAGGCGCTCTTTCGAAGTTGGTTAAGGTTAGAGTTTGTCTTAGAGCATGGCGATAGAACGCCAGGTAGTTTGCAGGCTGTTCCACCCGGAAATAGGCGCAGAACTTGCTGTCCCACGATTGGCACACATGTCACATGACCTGGCCAATCAGAGCGCAAAACTCGAACGCAGAAACAAACATTTGTTGTCGAAAGTATTCACGCGGCCTGGCCTGCTTCTAAATTCAGTAGCCTGAATCATATAAATAAAAATAAAATAAAATAAAATAAATAAATAAATAAAAAAAATCACTTTGGGAACCACTGCCATAGAGGCAGACGCCAACCACGTTTTTTTTAAGTGGTCTTAAAGCCTCTTTCTGTAGCTAGAGCTTTGCAAGAGGTGGGTAATTGGTTCCATAGAACTCCTGCCGTATACAAAAACGAGTTTTGCCCCATAGAACTCCTGAACCTGTGTGGAATTAAATCCGTCTGGCTGCCTCTCGTGGAGTAAGTGTGTGAGTGAGTCTCTCTCACCCAGCTAAAGTAACTGACCAGATATTATGCAGGGACTGTAGCGTTCCTCATCTTAGAGCGAACAACCTCTTCACCCTGGGAGGAACAGAGGCTTCCTCGCCCCGCCATGTTCCCCGTGTTTAAACACTTCCTCCGGGCAAAGCCTCCTTCCAATTCGCTGCTCCCAGCAGTTGGAACGAGATGCAAAAGACTTTGGAAAATGGACAAATGTATCCCCCCTCACTACTTTTAAGGACTCTATCGCAGAGTTTCTTACACACACACCTGCAACTGTCACCCAGCCTTCACTGCCACACGACAGGTTAGCCCTTTACTATCACACAACCGACGGCGATGCTCCGTCATTAGCATCATTAGCTCCGCAAATGTTATTCTGCTAATGTTGGAGCATCGCCGTCGGTTGTGTGATAGTAAAGGGCTAACCTTCTGTAGTGTCACAGTGAAAGGGTTAACGGGCTGCCGTGTGGCAGTGAAAGGGTTAACTGTAATGTGTCTGTGCTGCTTCCTGTATTACATACCTTGTAATTTGTATTTGATTGTTTGTTTGATGTGTGTTTTAATTACTTCCCTTCCCTCTGTGATGTGTGCATGTCTGTCTCTGTTCTATCTTTACCTTGTTTTATTTCCTACCCTTCGAGAGGCCCTTTAGTCCTCTCGTGAGTCACTGTAAATACGAATTTGTTGACCTGCCTGGTTAAATAAAGGTTAAATATTTTTTTTAATTAAAAACAGCTAATGGGGCTGGGGGGGCGACGACGAATAGATGAGTAAATCCGTTCAGTTCAGAACCCAGCAGGAGCGCAGAAGAGCGAGAGGGGAGACAGCGGCTGGATCTATTCTCACCCTCGAAGCCTTTGACCTCTGCCCCAGAGCACACAGCTGTCCGTGGCGTCCCTGTGCCTCCGCCCACCTCCACGCGGCGGGTGGACAATAGGTACTCGGAAGTAAACAATAGGTACACGTCGTGACACGGCCCCGTCTGTGGAAGCCATTACTGGGGGTGTAGCTGAGATCATCGTACAGATATCCCTCTCTCACATGCCTGCATGCTTTCAGAGTTTCCTTCCTCACATTGTCAGCGGCAGAGATTCCACGTTTAATCGAATCTTCGGGCCGTCCGGGTTGGGTCGAGCCGGGAGGGGGGGGGGGGGGGGGGGGGGTGGCGGGACGGTCCGATAGACGCGCTCTTTACTACCGCGGTCCATAGTAATAGACTAAAAGAACATCTGTCCCCCCGGCCCGGGAACCCAAAACCGACCCGAGTTTAAAACCTCAAGAAAAACCTTGGGAGCTTGGAATAGCCATCTCTGCGGGGTGCAGGACGTAGCAGGGGAGAAAGAAACATG